>NC_061530.1:12137500-12437500 GCF_022379125.1 Scophthalmus maximus
CCCAAGCTGTGGCCCAAGAGGAGCGCAAACGTGGTGCCTATAAACACCCCTGCTCCACCCATTGTGGACTGGTCAGGGGTCTGCTTAGACTACACCAGGGAGGAATTTTGTAAACTCCATGAAGACTATGGAAGAGAAATCAAGGAACTGATTGTTAATTGGTCAAAAAGAGGGCAAGATGGCGGTGATGTTCAGGAAGAGAACTTAATAGATTTCGGATGAATTTATAGAAGTGTTAAGGGTCTAAACCTAAATTTCAGCAATGGTAACATTGCAAATATGTAAATAGGAATTACAACTTAAAAAGAATATTGTTTAGATTTACTTATATATGTTTTTGGTTATAGAGCGTACAGTTTTTTTTGTTTTTTATCATGCCTTAGAGTCAATAAATGATCTGTGATCTGCTGTTCTATTAACCTTTGCTATTTATCAGAGAGAAATTATATTTAAAACAGGTCACACCCAACAAAACACCATAAGAATCAATAGTTAATGAAATTATGCGTCACATTTGTATGGTTATATTGACCGGTTACAAGAAATTAATCAAATACCTGCCATCCAATTATAATCGAGTACTGTATTATCAGTGGCCATTACTGTGAATGTTTTTTTTTAATGATAATGATATCTTTTCCAGTACCTAACCTTTTACATATATAACTTGGGCAGCAGCAGACAATTATCATTATCAATTAATATGCCAATGTTTTTTTTAACCAATTGATCAATCATTAGTTTATGAAATATTAAAAAATTGGGATAAAAAATGGCCATCACAATTAACGCCTTGAAATATCTACTTTATATCTATTTTAATACAGAAGAAGCATTGAGGTAAGATGTCAAACCCTGTTTATCAGTAATCAGATGTTATTGATCCCTTAATTGCACAATTTGTCTGTAAATAAGTAAATAAAAACACCTGGTTTAAAGCGGACCATGACTGTGTGGGTAAAAAAAGGACAGGAGTTGTATGGGGGGCAAAGCAGACCAAGAAGGGAGAAATCTGAATTTTCTCAGAGTCAAAATGGCTGAGAAAGAGAATGGCGGGGGGTGGCAGGGCTATTTCCGTCTGTACAGCTGTCTTGTTTTTATGGTCTTTGACGAAGCTTGGTCTCTTTCTGCCTCTGTCTCTCGCTCTCTTTTCACCTTCAAGCCCGCGCTCGAGGTGGCTGCGCTGCTGCACACAAACGTCTTTGCATAAAATTTGATTATTGCTTCTCTGCAAAAAAAAAAATCGGGAAATCAGTGTGCAGCGCGCTGGAATCGGATACAATCACCAAACAGAAATGATATTACACAGTCGCAGAAACATTCGTCCCTTAGGAATAATTGGGTCATATTGTGTCATTTGGAATACTTGTCTGGCCTGACTGAGGCAACAGTATCACTGGATCCCAATACATACCTTAGCTGTGCAGTGGTGTGATTGATGGCAGCCTATGGAGCTCATATAAGGAGTTCGGTGGGTGGGCCACTGTCCTCCTACTCTAAAGGAACTATACTGGGAACCTCCAAAATTAGTGCATCCGTGGTGGGAAAGCTGCTCATTTGGTCCAATCATGATTTTGACTAAACCTAACAGAAACAGACATTCAGAACTTCGCCTGTTTACAGACAGAAGTGAAGCATTTGAAAATTATGTCACGTTGTTTTTTCTAACTATATGGTGCTGGGCACTTCTGTTGTCATGTGTATTACAATTTTACAGATCTGTTCCCGTTCGCACAAAGTCTTTCCCACCGGCTGCGTCAGTATTAAAGAACTGTTTACGTTTCTCTTTGATGCAAGGTCACTGTTTGTCGAAGCCTAGTAGTTGTCAAGTGTCACTACTGGAGTGCGACCAAAGCCTATCGGCCAACTGTTTTCAAATTTCATGACTGTTTATAAACCGCGCTGGCCACTACTGATCGGTTGCCGCGCGCAAACCTAAGACCAAACCTATCATTTAAACAGGTGATGACTTCGGGATATGTTGACTGCAAGTACACGTCGGCACCTTGGGGAGATCAGGACAGTTAATTAATAGAAAGTGTTGATCTGGTTGACTGCATGATAACTGTCCCAACTGTGTGTGTGTGTGTGTGTGTGTGTGTGTGTGTGTTTGTGTTTCAGGAGAGTAAAGCAGCAGTAACCTGTCATCATACACCAGGTTTTTATTCTGTCACGGTAAATTGAAAAGAAACAGATATAGCCACGACAAAGACTCCCGGGAGAGGAAGGGTATGGGGGGGGGGGTTCAGTTGTCCCTCAGCGTGTCCTGTCTGTCAGTTTGGCCATATTAGTCCACTGATGACACCAAAGTCAGGCCTCTGTTGGCATTGAATTCACCTCATTCCAAGACTCCTGGGTACTATTTTGGAGTATCGGTAAGCTGATCCGTCCCGCCACCTCTTAGCTCCTCCCTCTTTCTCTTACTTTCCCTCAGCTCTGTTTTCCTGCCAAACCTGATGGTGTGCCTAAAGTTAGCCCCCATGGGCTAGTATATAAGACCCCAAGGGTCCATTGCTTACATGTCAGTCACATCGGCTTGGCGTAGGCTTCTCTTCTTGACCACCAACAACCCCACAAACTTGAGAGATGGTGAGTGTTGCCACACTTTCGGGATGCAGTCTCAAGGGATTGGGGATCTTCTCTACACTATAGAGCTGATGAGATGAAGGCATCACTGATGCATTTGTTATCTGGATAATCAACATCCCATGAACTGAAATTGTGGAAGTCTCTTAAGCTGAGCCTCCCAAACTGTGGATGTGGACCCAGTCTTACTTTTATCTGCTGACTTGAGCTGACATTTAGTTAACATCTCAATCCTTAACCAGGATGAAATGCTGAACCACAAACTGTTGTTTTATGAATATAGTCCCCAAAGATATTACATTGTAGTTTAACCTAAACCGAGATTTAAAATGGGCAGATTTCATTTATTTTGTTATTTAGATGTAACCAAAACCTGGAGTTGAGAGCTCCTTTGTGTCCTTTTGGACAGCCTACAGGACACCCATGCACAGTCTTTACATTTTTTCCGAGTCAGCCAGGATCTTTTTTTTGTTTTTGTTTTGGTTCATGATGTTCAAAGTATATTTTACCTTTCATCCTTTCCCAGGCACCCAAGAAGGCCAAGAGGAGGCAGCAGCAGGGAGAGGGTGGATCCTCCAATGTGTTCTCCATGTTTGAGCAGAGCCAGATCCAGGAGTACAAGGAGGTAACGTTGTCTTCATCACATCTCATGCACTTAAAATAATTTGAAGTCCTTTAGGGCCAGGTGAGCAAAAGGGACATTCAGTGGCGACCATGGAAACTGATGGCCCCACGTGTCATTTGACCTCAGAGGTAGTGCAAGGAAGCTTCTGAAAGATATAGACCCGATCGTTTCGGGCTGCATGACGGTAAAAATGTCCTCATGAGCATGTCAGGACAGTAAATCTGAGCTTTTCTGGTGACAGCAGCTACCTCTCCTCTCTGGTAGCTCAGTAATCCACCTCAGAGGCTGGAAACACTTGCTCTGTGACCCCACTGGAATGCCGCCCAACAGCTGGTGGACAGTATTATTGATCAAAGCAGGGAAGAGGGGCTCCTGGTACAAAGACCATAAACATAATATGAAGCAGCAGATCTTATGTTGAGTCTACATTAAACATAATGTTGTTTTGCTACCTGGAGAAAGTCTTTTCATAATGTCTGAGGATGTGGCACTTTGCTCGATGAGGTAGTCAACGTCATTGGTAGATCATACAAATCAGGAGCCTCACTGGGGCTTTCCTCCAGCATACAGGTAGAAAATGAAAGAGAATAAAATGGCTACAGTAGCCTAGAGGCATCAAAAGGTGAAAGAATATTTGGGACAGGGTCAGAAGATTTAGTCATGAGGCAAAAAAGAAGAGGGGTGGAGAGATGTGACAGCTGTCATCAATACCTTCGCCTTAAATGTCGCAAGGGGTTGTCTCGAATTCCGAGACCATTTTTACACCTTAGAAAGACAAGTGGTGGACCAGCTGCCAAGTCCCAAAAGGTTTCCAATGCCATCTTTGGTTTCACTGGGTGCTGCGCCCAGCTATGTGGAGAGAGAGGTGGACAACAGCTCCACATTTACACGGTTATGTTGGCACCCTAACGCACTAAATAATTAACATGAGCAAGTCTTTTGATAAGGACTTGTGAGAAATGGGAGGATCTCAATTTTTATTTTTATTTTCTATTACCTGTGTTTGAGTTGATAGTTGTTGTGAGCTCATGAATGCCGGCTGAGGCATTAAAGCCCGGCTGGATGATTTTTTTTTTTTTTTAACACCTCATCTGACTGTTCCCTGGCAGGCTTTCACAATCATCGACCAGAACAGAGATGGCATCATCAGCAAGGACGATCTCAGGGACGTGCTGGCCACCATGGGCCAACTGAATGTGAAGAATGAGGAGCTGGAGGCCATGGTGAAGGAGGCCAGCGGCCCCATCAACTTCACCGTTTTCCTGACCATGTTCGGCGAGAAGCTGAAGGGTATGTTGACTTAGAAACCTAAACTCAGCTCACCCGGTCTTGTTGCCTTTTATTATATTTAGCACTTCAGAAGCACGGTTTTCTCCTCATTTGTTTAAAACAATTCACATTACATGCTTGATATGATTTAAAGGTTGTTTTTTTAATTCTTTAAAATTGAAACTAATTGACGTGCTTTTTCTTTTAGGTGCTGACCCCGAGGACGTCATCGTGAGCGCTTTCAAGGTCCTGGACCCCGAGGCCACTGGCTCCATCAAGAAGGAATTGTGAGGGCTTTTACTGTTATTCACAGGTTTCTTGGTTCTTTGAGCTGGCACAATCTTATGTCTGGACACAACAGCTCATATTTATTTCCCCCCCCTTTTTTCCCTCTACAGCCTCGAGGAGCTCCTGACCACCCAGTGCGACAGGTTCACCGCTGAGGAGGTGAGCTGACAGTTCTTTGTCTCACTTGGTATTCACACTGTCACTGCCAACAGTTGTTCAGGGGTTGTACTGTAAGTCAATTCTTTAATCCTCCTCCCCCTCTGTAGATGACCAACCTGTGGGCTGCTTTCCCCCCTGATGTGGCTGGCAATGTGGACTACAAGAACATCTGCTACGTCATCACACACGGAGAAGACAAGGAAGAGTAAATCATCTCCCTCTTTCAAGATCTCTACCTCCGTTCAGACCCATCCGCCCTCCACCATCTACTCACCCCCTCCTCTCCAACACCCTTGCTTCCTTGCACACGCTCGCGTCCCCGGCCTTCTCTTTCCGCTTGCCAGCTCACTACGAAAAGACTTGTCTCCTTTATCGAGATACTCAGTGAGAGGACTGAAGGCCGTGGGGGTGTCCGTGTGTGAGTACCAACAGGGGAACACGGGATTATTTTCAAAATAAAAAAATAATCTTGTGACACCGAAACACTCTCCCCATCTCTGTCCCTGCCTCATGTTCCTCCTCCTTTTCCCTCCCATCACTCATTCTCTCCGTCTGTGTTGAGGCCAACAGTGCATGCATCATGCCTACGTGCAGCGTGTATGCATATGCAGTCCAGTGTATACAGTGGTCTGTCAGAAAAAGTCTCTTGGGTGCTGTGGCGCATGCACAGTCACTTGCTTGAAACAAGTAAGCAGCCTGACCCGAGTGGTCTGTTAGTCTTAACCTGACACAGAGTGTTTAATGGATTTGTCCCTTTGTATGTATTTGAGAGGAGCGCACAGTTTAAGAGTGGGAGTACTGAACTATAATAGTTTCCCTACCCCGTCTCTTTTCAAAATCTGATTCTCCTTCTCTTATACACAGGTATAAACGGAAAAGTTGCAGTAAAAAGAGGAAAGAATGTTTTATTCTTGTAAATAGAGAAAGAGATGGTGAAAGATGGTGAGCGGGAGGCAGGGAAGAAATAAACAGAAGTAAAAAATAAATCTCAGTTTTTGACTCTTCTTCCTCCCTCTCACTTCTGTTTCTCTCCTGTTGCTGTGACTGTGCCTGTGTCTCCACTGTAACAAATAGAGAAGCACAATAAAACCCATTATGTTTCGTACGACATTGTGTCTGTTGGTTTAAGTGGGGGTGTGGGAGAGAGCACTTTGGGCTGACTGTGGACAGCTCTGTAGAGCACTGACTGCACACTGACTGTAATATGCACATGGTGAAGCATTATCAAGGTTGATAGGGATACTTTTAAATGCTGATTATTAGGTAACCCATAGATAAGCACTAATCAAACTTCTAAACTTTAAGGTCTATTCATAGCCTCAACATCCACGCAGACCCATGCAGGATCAACTCATGACCCTAAATGTACAAGAAAAGAAGGACAAAATAATGGAAACAACTAAAGATACAAGAACAAAAGGTAATTGAGAAGGACTACACGCCATCTTCAGATTAACAGTTCACGAATTAGTGCCATCGGAGTCATGAACCATTAATGAACTACTACAAATAACCTGGACAACATGCAAACCAATGTCATAATGTGGATGCTACAAAAGTTATTACGAAAGTTTAATAATGTTTGACCTTTTTCTCCAAATATAACACTGATGTCAACAGCCTTCAAACTTTAGTTAAACTCATATGGAGTTACGTTGGGATTCTGGAAAAAATCCTTCAGCCGTGTGAATAAAGGGTTGCTACTGTAGATTAAATTCTGCTGTTTAGGCAAATTTGAACAACGCACCTAATTTAGTTTTTTCCCTTTTTAAGGTTTAAAGCTCAGAGAGAATACACAGGCCTGGGGTGGAAATTTAAAAGCAAGAAATCTTCATGTGGAACACAAAATTGAATTGAATTAATACAAAATAATCACACACATATTTGACAGTTGGCCCATACTTGCATATGCGTATTTTTATATTTTAATAAGCAAAAAACAAACACCATAAAACCTATATATATAAGAAATATACAAAGATCATCGTATCACGTGACCTAGTGACGTTGCCAACCGATACAGGAAGTAACATCTCCTATGGCAAAACCAACGTTCTGGCTTCAAAATAAAAGCACAAAATGAACAGAATGCACCAAACCGGACAAGAATGAGTCTCTTTGTTTTATTCTGAAAACTGAAACCGGAAACGGCGTGCGAGTGTGTTACTTGGCCCCGAGCGAGAGGGCAGGGGGAGCAGTGGACGATACAGTGGTGATACTGTAAAACATTACAGGCCCCAGCTTGCCGCCGCAGAGCAGACATGGCCCCACGCTAACCGTGCACCGCCGGCTGCGGGAAGCCTTCGACAGAGCCGTGTGCCTCTGTGCGTCCTGACCGGGCCGAGACAGAGACCGAGACCGAGACCGAGACCCACCGCCAGCGCCATGTCCTCAGCGGTGCCGCGCTGCACATCTGTCGGACGACCCTCCGCTGTGGCCGCCGTCGTCCTGCTCCTGGTGTCGGTGACCAGTGTCCGGTCCTCTCAAGGCGACAAGGAGCCGGTTTACCGAGACTGCGTGAAGCAGTGTGTCCGGACCAACTGCACCGGAGCTCGGCTGCGGGGCTTCGAGTCTGCCCAGCCGCAGTACATGGCGCTCACAGGTGAGTTGTCGCTGTTGGCAGGTAAAGTTGGGCTAACTTCAGCTGGCTAGCACCCCCACGGTGACCCGACAGTGGGTAAGCTGATAAGGTATCAGTAACATGTGTGAAATGCATCGCTCGACTGTCTTTGCTAACAGTTTACATCCACTCACACTGTGAACTCCTCTGCTTTGTGGGACATGGCTTTTTGATCTGACGTGTTTCTTCATCTCTGACGTTTTTCATTAAACTGAAACGGCCATGAGAGTCGAAAGCCAGTTTTTCAGGCTGGGCAAGGTGTCACGAAAGGGGCCAATTGCTACTCCTCCCTCTGCCCATCCATCAGTAACAATTATACAGCGTGGGGTTGAAAACCACAACTCCACCTACTGTCACCACGAACTCTCACTCTGTTTAATAAGAGGAACAGATCGATCGAGCTCAAACTGAGAAGTGTTGTCCCCCAGTTCTGCTACTGCAAACAACTGTAATGTTTCTAATTTGTTCTAACACTGATCCTCCTCTCGCTCCATGTCATTATTGTAAATCACATTTTGGAGACGTCGCCCTGAGCCCTGATGTGTCACAACCTCTTGACACTGCACAATGTTAACAATCCACCAATTCATCCCAAAAAATAATAATCGGCACATCAATCGAAAAAAAAGTTGTTGCATTCCAGACAGTAAGTTGAAGACATGAGTGGATCTTTTTTTTTTTTTTTAAATGCCAGGCCTTTTCCCCTTTGCAGGTTGGACATGCCGTGACGACTGTCGCTACCAGTGCATGTGGACCACGGTGGGCCTTTACCAGGCCGAGGGCTACAGGGTCCCGCAGTTCCATGGCAAGGTTCGTGTTCATGACGGAGGCAAAATGCTCTAGCTCTGGTTTAGATATGATTTCAAAAATATATATGTATAATTTCTCACAGTGGCCATTCACACGCTTCCTGTGTTTCGAGGAGCCGGCGTCGGCGCTGGCCTCTCTGCTCAATGGCCTGGCCTGCCTTCTCATGCTGCTGCGCTATAGGAGCACGGTGCCACGCCAGAGCCCCATGTACCACACTACCAACGCCTTCTCTCTGGTGGGTTCGAGGTCCACACGGAAATGCACCCAATACTGCTGTGTCTTTACAGTATGAGTATGTTACAAGGGCCTGTGTGTGTGTGTGTGTTTCTTTTAGGTATCTCTGAACGCCTGGTTCTGGTCCACAGTTTTTCACACCCGAGACACCTATCTCACCGAGGTAAGGGACGTTAGGTGCTTAGTGGCTCGATCAGCTGGAAGCTGCATTAATTAAGGGATTTATTTGTCCATTTGATGACAAACTTGCAGACGTGCAATGCTCTTTGTCAGTATGCAAATGTCTGCAAATGAAAAATATAAATTGTGAGCAGGCAGCTGTTTATATGGAGGGTTGATTTGAGATGTCTGGTTTCAGCAAACTTAAACAGATGAAATAAGAGCAGCTACAAGCAGCCTTTTGTTTTTACATTAAGGGGAGTCAGTTGATTCATTTTGTAATTAAAGAGAACCTCACTTAACTGCTAAAATATCTTTACAACTGCCAGGCCACCTGCTGAGATCAGTCTTTTGCAGTTTTATCAGCTAATGAGCTCAGCTAATCAGTAACATCCTAATGGCATTACTGACTTGCTCTCCAGCTGTGTGCAGTGTATTTTCTGGAACATATTTTACAACAAGGTTTTTTCTTCTTGATCTTGATGATAAATTCTGACGTCAGTAAACGTCTCTGCGTTTTTTTTTTCCCTTTCAGAAAATGGACTATTTCTGTGCAACGGCAGTCATTCTTTACTCAATCTACCTATGCTGTGTGAGGTGAGCTAGAACACAGGCGTTCCACGTGAACTGCTTCTGTCGCATGTCAGAACTAAAATCATATTCAAGTCTAGTTATCGATCCCCGTTAACTTAGATATGAATATGACTTTAGTTCAGTCTTTCGTGAAAAGCCTGGCAAAAACATTGGGATTAGGGGAAACAAAGGACGTCATTTATACAGAATAAAGTATGAGGAAGTGACGGTAACAGGGAAGAATTCCAGAGACTGAGGAT
The DNA here is from genome assembly GCF_022379125.1 of Scophthalmus maximus. Taxonomy (NCBI): domain Eukaryota; kingdom Metazoa; phylum Chordata; class Actinopteri; order Pleuronectiformes; family Scophthalmidae; genus Scophthalmus; species Scophthalmus maximus. Next base: position 12,147,084 of record NC_061530.1, read on the forward strand.
GAGACAATGCATTTAATAGGGGAGGAAGTGTTTTGTGGGTGAAAGTTTGATATTCATGATAAAGAGTATAGAGACTAGAGACACTAAGACTTGAGAAGAAAATGTGCTTATGGGTATATTATTATAACACGTTCTGTACACACTCTCTTTGCCAGAACACTGGGCCTGAGGCGACCTGGGGTGTCCAGTATGGTGGGGGTCCTGCTCATCTTGGTTTTCACGTCGCATGTGTCGTACTTGACCTTCGTCAGCTTTGACTACGGCTACAACATGGCGGCCAATGCCACCATCGGTACGCTAAGACAGTATCATGTCTTCAAATGCCTCATTATTTTTACTCTTAAAGTGGTATATTTTCTATTTGCCCGGCCTCAACCTTTTTGTCAAATCATTCTGCTTCCCTATTTCCACCAAACAGCCACTCCCTGACTCCACCTCTCTCTTTCTCTCTCTCATCTTCCAAGGTATGGTGAACCTCCTGTGGTGGCTGTGCTGGTGCTGGCAGAACCGGCGGACGCTCCCGTACTGGTGGAAGTGCGGCCTGGTGGTGATGCTGCTTCACGGCCTGGCCCTCCTGGAGCTGCTGGACTTCCCCCCGATGCTCTGGATCTTGGATGCTCACGCCGTGTGGCACCTCAGCACCATCCCGGTGCACTTCCTTTTCTACAGGTTCGACCTTCACCCCATTAAGCGTGTGTGTGTGTGTGTGTGTGTGTGTGTGTGTGTGTGTGTGTCTGTGTGTCTGTGTGTCTGTGTGTGTGTGTGTGTGTGTGTGTGTCTGTGTGTGTGTGTGTGTGTGTGTGTGTGTGGAAGGAAGGAGAGACTACTAGAGATTATTACCTGATAAATGATCCTTTAAATTGTTCTCCCTCAAGTTTCCTGATCGACGACAGCCTCTACTTACTAAACACAGAGAAGATGGGCGTGAAAGTCGAGTAGGAGGAGCTTGTCGCCTCTTCACCTCAACCGCACCCTCGCACCCCTTCGATCAGGGCAGCTGGAAATCCAAACACGGAAGTAGCTCAGCCTCCCAGATGACATGCATGACACCGAAATGACTTCCATCGGAGCAGCCTTTGTTTACATATTACTGTTTTAAATTTCTTGTATTTATTTTTAGTTTATTTTTTTTAATGACAATCCTCACCATTGATGCGTGTTCTACTTAACTTTGCCATGTTTGCTAAGATTTCTTTTGCCATCGTTTGAAACTGCAAAACAGGATGAAGGAAAAAAAAAATAACGTTTTGTATTTTTTGCCACAACCAGTTTTTGACGTGTCTTATGCTTCATCCTCTTTATTTGACTCTTCGTTACTTCTGTAAAATTGATTCCCTGAAACCATATTTTAACTTCGAGCTCACTCTCACCAACCTCTTGTGGAAGTCCCAACACGCTTAGCTCTGCACCGATGTCAGTTTGCCATGGCTGACAATAGATGGCACCAAATCACTTGCCAGGCCGTCGTTAACCTGTTTCATGCCATGAGGCAGGGTCCGTCTGTGCCAAATGTGGACTGGCAGACACATAGATGGGGCAGTGGAGGCTGCGGATGGCTGGCTGCCAGCAGATTGATCTAGAGAGAGTGAGAAGGGGGTTTATGTTTGGAGGCCATTCTAGCTGACTGTGGGTTTTTTTTCTCTTTTCTCACCATCACACCTTTTATTCTTGTGCCTCTGTTGTTTCCATCGCTGCTTTTATATTCCTCATTGTTCATTTAGGATTTCCTCCAGCCCCATTAGTCGTTTTAATTCCCATTGTTGCTGACCAGTTTGTGCTTTATTCTGTTGACACTTTAACTTTGATTACTTGATTTTTAATTTGGGTGGGGGTGTTTCTGATCAAGATATTGATTTTCTGATCAAATTTTTATTCACCTGGATTGCCTTTTTACTGTGAGGTAGGGAATCATAAGCAATGCAAAAGGAAGTGTTTTTCTTTTTTTTAATAAATCCTGGAGTTAGGAGGTGAGTGTGTGTGTGTATGTGTGAGAGAGAGAGAATCTGTGTTTTTGTTTGACACCCTATTTTCTTTTGCTTGCATTTCTTGCTGCAGTATATCCCTAGAATGACACACACAACCAGCTGCTTTACAGGAAACTGCCCCATCATGTAAAACACTGTACGTCTGCCTTACGTACTGTCTGCCTTACATCGAAACCTTCTTGTCAATCAGCACGTTTCTACTTTTTAGTATGAAATCCTTTTTTTCTTCTTCACAACAAAACTCATTTACTCCATGTTCGTCTTTACCCCTCAGAGTTTCCCCTCCATACGTGCACTTTATGGGTGTGTGTATGTGCGTGTACATTTACATGCGTTTCACTTGGAAATGCTGCCTATGCCTTTGTATTCTTGTGTGAGAATGCGAACAATGACCACTATGTGTGTACACGTTGCCTTGACTCGACATTGTGTTGTTTTCCTCATCACAAACTGTGTGCGTGTGTGCGTGTGCGCGCGCGTGAGAGAGAGAGCAAGAGAGAACTAGATTGTGCTCGACCCTTTTATAATAGTACTGATGTGTGAGCTTGTGTGTGTGTGTGTGTTGGAGGTTTGCCGCGTGAATGTGTGTGAGACGATTGGGTAAATTTAGCTTTGCTGACAGCCTGTGATGGGGGTGGGGGAAGACAGAGGATGAAAGACATGGAGAGGTTGATATTGGTCTGAGTGGCAAAAAGATTCCTGGAATCATGGAAGAGATATTTGGTCTTACTAGATAGAAAAAAACTACAACAACAAATCGATCAAATTGGCAAATGTGCATATATTGGATAAAGGTTTTTGGACATTCATCTGAGACCCAGTTATGACAATAAACATCTAAAAAGCAAAAACAAGAAATGCCCATTTGATCAAAATATAATTTCAATTTATAACAAATCATATTCTATTACAAATACTTTGTCTACTGTTGAGGAAATAACTTCAACAATATATGAAGCCATTGGCATCTGTTCCCTGAGGAATTATCACGAATAGAACTCCACTCTTTGCTCTGTGTCCACGCCATTGTTCATTTCCTTCTTCCTGCCACGGGCCTTCTCTTCCCACACTCATCTGCTGCCCCCTGCCTGCTGCCCTGTGCCCCATCGACTCTCCTACTGAGTGCACTCTCCTCCACCTCACATTGATTATTTGACACCAACAACAAAAAAAAGACAATCTTACAGAAATGGGACAAATAAACGTGTTATTTGTTGTTATGGAATTGGGCTCTGCTGTGTTTTTCCCCCCCTTATGTGAGACACTTGTCGTGTAAGAGTATTTCTCCTCTTCGATGACGTATTTGAATGGTCCCATAAAGGTACAAAAGAGAAATAATGTATTCTACTATGGGACACAGTTGGCAAAGGCCACAGGAAACAAGTAATTTAAAGAAACTTAACCTTGTCTTTTGTCAAAGTACTTGTGCCACCAACCACCAGAATCTCTGGACCATGGCATCAAAACAAACTTCACAATCTTGTACTTCTTCCACTTTCTTTGCTCCTGCTCTGTATTTTTCAGACCTGCTGCTGTGCTTTCTCTGTGCACTGCTCACAATTTATTTAATTTACTCAAAAACAAATACAGCGGTACAACATGTATTCTCACACACTTTATTTAAAGTAATAGGACTGAGACAACAATGTGAAACTGCCCTGCATTCACACCCCCATTTAAATAAAAGCAGTGTTAAGGGTTAATGCTTAGTTACATTTAACAGTTGTGGGAGGGAGGTAACAGTTGTGGGAACCTGGGAGGTTGTCAGAGCATCATTGGGGAAGGAAGGACGTAAAAACAAGTTCTGCTGCCCAAATCTGCATTTACTTTTGTCTTTGATGAGTCTGATAACAACCCAGACGTCGGAATCTGACACAGGGGCAGCAGCTCTTGAAATTAAAGTTAAAAGTTAAAAATCCACCTGTGTAATATGTAATGTGTTGTTTTACCGGGAATATTAATTTGCAAAGTAACTAATGACAATATTTGTCAATTAAAAGGGACATTATAAAAATGTTAAGACTATTTCACTGACATTACAACTGCTACCTCATAAGTGTACTTAACTACAGAACTCAAATGAAAGGATTTAATAAATGAATAATATTAAATGGTTGAAATTAATTTGATTCCGCCACTGTTTAAATGCATGAGGCCTATGTCTTCAGGCTCTCTAACAGTGTACTTGACGAAGGTGCTGACAGAGTAAGTGACGTGTATCATCTGCGGATCATCCCTCCCCTCTTCCTCGGCGGCCTGAAGGTCATGCTGACCTTGTACCATTTTTGCCCGAATGAAAGGCACAGTTTCTTTGTAGGCTGTTTTCTAAGGTTTCTAATATCACATATTAGATTCCTACTACATTCCTCCAGGCCCATATTTGTTATGCCTCTCAAGTCAAAATTGCGATACAGAGCGTCCAAAACAAGCCCTTCTTACACTTGAAGGAACTCATTTTTTTTCTCTGTCTGTGTAGCAGTTGTCCTTGGACTCAGTGTCTCTCACCAACTCAGCGGCCTCCTCACATTTCAACCCACAAAGCCCCCAAGTGAATATCAATGTTTATGTGTCCCAGACAATAATAGCCAAGTTTTTGCAACCCGTCCCTGTGCGATTTCTCCTGTTGAAGCTGACTATGGTTTGCAAAGCTGACTTCCAAATACATATTTTTTAATGGCTTATATAAGGTTTCTCCAGAATTATCCGAGAATCAATTCCTGAGAACTCGTAACACTTGGTTTTATTCGTTGTACAGATGTTTACTACTCCATCCCTCGAAGGCCACAAGCAGCACTCGAATGCAGAAGGGGGCTTATGTTTGTGGGAACCAAACATTTAAACAGGACCAGAACCACTGGCCCTATGTCTGGGACTTGTGTTCTGTCTGGCTCAGTGAGAAGCTTTCTGTTGTTGTTTCCTGGTAGCTCTGTGCAGCACGTTGGACTCTGACCCTGGCTGCCGTGGGTGGGGAGAGTGGATAGATTGGGATGAATAGAGGTTATTCTTCCTCCTTCAACTCATGATTTGTGATTGTGAATGTGAAGGGCATGAGAAAAGTGAAAAGAAAATGTGAAGACGCTCTGAGCATGGCCTGGTATCATGCATATTTCCTTTCCTATAAATTCAATGACGCACAAAAAATCCATTTGTATAAAAAAGTTGACCTGAAAAATCCATAATTATGCTTGATTACGTACAGATAGAAGGCCTCATATGTGAGGGGGGGTTTTGAGAGAAGTCAAGAGGAATTGTGGGGTGAGGTGAGTGTTGAAGAGATCATTGTAAAACTGTTGGATGCTCTGAACCATTCATAACTGATCAAGTTGAATCACAGAGTCATAAACTTGAAGAGCACATACCTCCACCAAGGCCAAAGAGTCCAAAACATGTCCGATTTTTTTTTACATCACGATCTGAGAAATCTTGCAGTGTTCAGGGAAGTTCCCAGATCTGCCCTTTTAAACGAATGTGCACCAATATTTAATGGTTCTTCCATTTCCCCACTTTTTGTGTAATCATGCTGACCAACCAACCAACCAACCCCCTTTCTCCCACCTCTCCTCTCGCCCCCATTCCTTTCCTCTCAACCCGGCCCGGCGAGGCACCTGCAATATTTCACCTACTGGATGGTACTATAGCTTTCAATCACGCTGCATGATTGTCGTCTATTTAACTCTAAATGGAACCATTGATTCACAAAATGAACATCATGGTGTAATGAAGAAGACTAGAAACTGGAGAAGGAGAGCACAACCTCCTCAGGTTTTTTTTTTACTGACAGTATAAATCAAGTGGGGAAAAAAAGAGTCATTTTCTCATAGACTTCAATAGAAACCGACTATTTTTTGCAACCAGTGGAGTCGCCCTCTACTGGTCATTCCAGAGACTACAGGTTTTACGCAATGGCTTCGCTTTCCGGACCCGGAAATCTTAGATGGTTAGATTCTTGTCCATCGAGCAGCCGCATCAAGGAGGTGGCTGATCAGTCCTACATTCATTCAGGGCAACAATCTAAGCCATAAAGGACGATCTCCAGCGACAAGAAAGAGTCCTGCTGCGACAGATGGCGATGGCCCCTACAGAGCCCTGATCTCAACATCATGGAGTCGGTCTGGGATTCCACGAAGACACCGATGACCCAGGGACACTGTGGAGCAGGTGCACCGTGTAGAAACAGACAAAGGGGGCGGGGGGGGGGGCAAATATTGATTCGATGTTTGACCGCACTTTGCATGAAGTTAACTGTTAAATAAAAGCTATTCGTGGCAACATTTTTTTTTGCAAGCGTCCTTCCCTTTAGGGCCTACTGCACAGCGGCCACTAGGTCAAACACCCGAAGGAAATAGCACAAAGTAGACTGGCTACATAAGAAGTGGTTATAAACTTTCTGCTCACATGAAGGAGGATCAACTGAGGGTGGGTGAAATGTTCTTTCTCTTGCAGAAAGTTCGCGCGGCGCGGCGGAGAAGTGAGTTTGAAGTGAGGGCGGGCTGACTCAACCTGCCACTCCCCGCTCAGGCCTCCGCGGGAGCGCGCCTGCTGCTGCGCGCTGTCACGCTCCGCAACCAACAGGCTCGGAATTCCAGGGAGGAAGTCGCTGAGATTGGGAAACGCGCAACAACTCTGCAAAATAAAAACCAAAGCACACACACACACACACACACACAAGAACACCCCCTAACCCGGGATCTCGGGGGGAGAGCAGAAGAGAGAAGACAGCGGTTCCTCGTCGGGAACAGTGGAAACCTCCAGCTTTTGGAATATGGACTAGAGGCGGCGGGTCGCAGCAGATGGACGCGGCGAGAAGTTTGGTGTTCGTGGGGGCCGTGCTGCTCGGAGCGACGGGCGCGCTGGCCAGAGAAGGTGGGTCACTTTGTCTTTCTCCAGAGCCTCTCTCGTCCTTGACCGTGTGTCGGAGCTTGAGCGGTGTGTGTGTGTGTGCGTATTTGGGTGAACGTCTGAGGTCGAGCCGGGGGCCGAAGGAGGCTGATATTTCTGGGAGCACATTCCTCCGCGGGTCCGCTGCCCTCGTCCCCTCTCTCTCTCTCTCTCGTGTCTGTCCCCCTCAGTCACTCTGTCGAGGAAGGGGGGGGGGGGGGTCCCACACCTGTCACACTGAGTTCAGGAGTCAGGACCCAGCCCGCTTTTGTTACAACTTCCAGAAAGACCAAAAAAAACCAGGCTCCAAATGTGCGAAGCTGCGTCGCAGCTCGCGGACGCGGACGCGGCGTTACGCGCGTCGCCCTGCGCGTAAACAGAAGAACCAAACAACAACAGCCACCAGCAGCAGCACCACAGGGCAGCGCATTGTTCGCCCAGGATCATGACGATGTCAATCATTCACTGCTGCCTCCGAAGAGGACATTGTCTGATCGAGGGGCCACTTGCCAGCGAGACGAGAGCCTCACTGACCCAAGTGCTGTGCGGCGTCGTCCCACAAAACTGTTGTAATACAAACACAATTAAAAAAAAAATGGGGTTATTAAAGATGAGCATAAAGGGGCAGGGGATACATGTGTGATCAAATTGAGCGGGTTGCTTCTTTTCAAGCCTTTCAAAAAAAAATAGTCATTTTAAATAATAATGATAATAATAAATAATAATAATAAGTCATAAAGCAATCGTGTAAAATGTTTGATGCATCCCCTCAAATAGGAGGCTTGTTATTGACCCTCCTAAACTTAAGAAATAACATGAATATTGTAGTGATTTGGACTTGTTAGTCAAAGAATAGGTCTGAACCAATAAATATTGTATTAATCGTGACAATATAATGTGTTGGTTGCAGCCCTATCAGATGCATCGGATAAAAATCTGTTTTAGCTGCACTATCAATAAACCCATCAGCTGTTTTTTTAAAAAGCCTTTTTATGGTTTTAAAGCTCAGGGCAAAAATATTGACATCAATAACACTGAGAAATTCCTCTTTATTGACATGCACTTGACAGTTTTTTTAAATTAAAATGCAGTTGTGAAAATATCAGACCCCCCTGCTGCATCGGAGAACGGCTTTTGCAGAGTAATAACATTTAGCGTCTATATCAAATGTCTACATAGGAATAATTAATTCAACTTCTCTTAACTCCTCAAATGATTAGAATGAGTAAGAAATACTGGCTGAAAATCAGCTGCCTCCTCGAGTACACACACACACACACACACACACACACACACACACACACACACACACACACACACACACACACAAACAAAGCCAACAGTCACAGGCAAAGTGAATTCCCAAATACATCTGCATTGTTGGTGGGAACAGGTTGGTGCACTTTCCTCCACAGCGTCGATGCTCCGAAAGCATCAGCTCAGTGTGAGCGCTCTGATTGGTCATTAAACCCCGACACATGGACAAATCTTTGTAAAAGTTGTACTTTTGGCCACTAAGTATGGTTATGTCACTGTTTTTGTCTACACACACACACACACACACTGTGGCCAACAAGTGTATGACTCCAAAGGTCAGCATCTGTGTTGTTGTTCTTCCTGTAGTGGTTGGAATATTATTTCAGCAGCATGCCCCTGTGTGTGTGTGTGTGTGTGCGTGCGTGCGTGCGTGCGTGTGTGTGCAGCCCCCAGAGTTCATGTCCTTGTCACGCTCCAGTGCACCCATTGAGTAGAGCTCACTGTGAAGTGATTAAGTCCTACCGAGTTGGCCTCGGTGGCAGGTTAACTCAGCCAGCCGTGAGTCACCAGTCTGTTAGTGATCTAACTCTCTGAGCCGAGGAGGGGGCCACCGGTGGGCCTCACTCAACCAGCCTGACAGGGAACTGTCAGCAACACTTTCTTGAGTCTCCTTTTTTCTGAGGCCTGAGGGGCAACACCTCATTTACAGTACTCTGACACAAATCTGTAGAAGAAATCACTTCTTTGCCAGGAATAAAGAGTTTCTTTCCTGTTTCTTTGATTTCCTCTTCTGCAGAGACCACGTTTCTACGTGTCTGTTATTTTGGGGGGAAAGTTGTTGGTTTTGTTTTCATCCTGTATCAGTGGGACACTTTCTTGTAGTTAAAAATCTAGTAATTCAGAAAAGGAAATTATCATTCGTTGTTTATGACACGTACCTTGTAATTGCAACATCCTTGGCTTGGACCTCCATTGCATTTCACCCCTCCTCTCTCCCCCCTTATTCTCTGACACTATAAAAAATTGAGGCAAAAGCAACAAAAAACAACCCCCCCCCCCCAAAACAACACCTTAAAAATATACACAGATATTGTTATTGCCCAGTGTCGATTTGTCAATATACCAGTATTTCTTCTTCATAAAATGATATATGTTTTTTCCTGTAACCTGAATCATGACACAAAATAGTTTTGTAGGAACATTTCGATTTCAGATTAATTTATATCACATAGTCCATGTGATTAGAATCAACTACTACACTTTTCATCAATGCTCGATTTTATTCATCTAGTCCTAACCCAATTTTAGATTCTTTAGTTTTGAAACAGTAAGTTACTATTTTTTAAATTTATTTGTCGGCACTTTTTGTGGAGTCTTTATGTAAAGAAACTGTAAATGCAAGCTGCAGGTGCTTACAAATTGTAGTAGACGTGCGAGAAAGTAGGCCCGAGACCTGTGACGTGTTTGTTGTCTCTCTGTGACAGGGTGAGTGAGCGAAGGGTTCCCGCCTGTAGCTCCAGAACAGCACGGATCCTGTTCTGCTTGTCTGTTGAGCAATACCTGTTTTTTCGTACTCGGCCGTGCAGTGAAGGGCTAGAGAAGAATGTGTTCGGGGAGGTTGGGAGAAATTTGAGGTTTATGCAAGACGCATTTGCGAGGATCAGCACTGCATTCGAATCAGGACTGACGCGTTAAATTCGAGGGCTGAGAATGTCCTGTTGGATCAGGTCGGTCTGTGTGTGTTGAGCTCTGACGGGAGCTGATCTGTTTGAGCAGAGCGGAGGCCGGAGGATCATTGTTGACTGCTCTGGTGTGTCACTGCAGGCTTTGGCACCACGCGTCAGTCCAGCTCCTGCCGCAGCATCCCTGCCACCATGTTTGTGTCACTCTTACCGTAGTCACACTGGTAAACACACACGTACACACTCCCTCTGCTAACTGGCACGCTGCCACACACAGGTGTGGCGTCGAGCTGGCTTTTTAGTTTTCACTCAGTCGGACCGAGCAGCACACTGGTACAGGCCAGTCGGCCTGCGGTCGACACATCCTCACCTGTACAGACCGAGATCAGATCAGTCACTGTTAATTCGTAAACAAGGGCCTAAGGGCTTCTAAACCCACTGTGAACTCGAAGACAAACAATCAAAGTACAAGTAGGCTGTGCTTTCAAGCTGTTCATACATTTTCACTTTCTTTAATTGAGTATTGCTTCTTTTCTCTGTTTTACATCATTTATTAGTTGAATGTTTGGACAGTTGGTTGGAACATTTAAAAATGTGGCTTTGGCCTTAAGAACTCGTCCTTTCTGACAGTTTATAGATTCAATTAGAGTTTTCAGTTCATGAAAAAAAGATGGAAAAACAATTGTCAGTTGCGGCCCTGTAGTTTCAAGTACCCGGGCTGTTATTGAAGAAAATTCCCTGTGATCCATCTGGAAAGATACATGATTTTTTCGTAATTGTCCATATACCGTAAAATTCGACAGGGGTCACAGTTCATTTTAAGCCACTTGTTTAATCAGCGGTGGCACTCCTCTCCCAGAGAAGGAGGCAGGTAGGAGTTCCCTGTCTCTAACATTGACATATGTTGAAACAGGGACTGAACAATCAACTTTCTGGTCCTTGCTTTTCATCAGCTGATATTTACCAAATGAAGTGCCTGACCCAGAGCTTACTAGAGGCGTCATGAAACTTTAAACGTTTAACTGCTGTTCTAGATGAAGGTTGAAGCAAAGCGAAGGTGTAGACGGGGGGTATGATCGAAGAGAGATAGTTTGTATGATGGTGTTGTAGACACCGCCCTGTGGAGTGGCAGCACTCGAAAGGGGGAATGAAAAGCCCCTCTCACTCACTCGTGAAAAAAAACGTACACGTGTGTCATCATGGAGATATGCAAAGACACGCATTCCTGTGAAATGACACTTTGCAGAGCCCAAAAAGAATTGGGCAACGACTCGCAGACCGAGGGAGTCGTGACAGGGAAAAAAATGAATGGGAGCAAAGGGGACATTTTGAGATAACTTGGCCCTAAAACCGGCTAATAAACTGATGTAGCGAGCGACTTTAGAAGAGGAAGGCAGCGATAGTGACACGACAGCAGGCAGTCGAGCAGAGTAAGTGATAAAAGAGAGAGTATTTTAGGCAGAGGGGATGGAGGGGTGAGCAGCTCCTCACAAGGACACACACACACACACACACACACACACACACACACACACACACACACACACACACACACACACACACACACACACACACACACACACAGCCGTTGCTGAGAGACTTTTGGAGAGCAAACAATGAGGGAATAAAAGGAGAGGAAGCTGAGAACTGGCTCTGCGCGCATATTTGTTAGAAATGGAAAATCTTCTCTGATGTGCTTTCTGTTACGGCACATTTACCTAATCCCCAGTGCTGGAGCTGTCTGTGTGTGTGTTTGTGTGTGTTTGTGTGTGTGTGTGTGTGTTTGTGTGTGTGTGTGTGTGTGTGTGTGTGTGTGTGTGTGTGTGTGTGTGAGAGAGAGTGTGTGTGTGTGTGTGTTGTAGTTTGTGGGAGTTTCAGGAAGTTGAATTCTGTGTGTGTTGAGGTGTACTGTCTTAGTAGAAATGATTTAAATGCTCCAGGATGAAACCCTGACTTCCCACTCTGCTCCAGGCGCAAAACTATTTTCCATGATGACATCGCTCAAGGAGGCGGTGATTAGTCCTTTGATTTGATATTTGACACAAGCTGCAACGACTGGGTGTGTATTTTTGGCAGCCACACTATTTATCAGAGACCCATTTGCTGCAGTAGCTCACTGTCAGATTTTCATCCAGATCTTATTTGCACTTCATGATCCAATACATCCAATGGAGCTGTGAAATGGGTCCTGCATGCTTGGAAATCACCATGAAACCTTACACATTGATAAGAGCATACTATATACCATGAGCGCATATCACCTGAGGTTTGTCGAACCTCGGTGAATCATGAAAATCAGCTTCCTCATGCCGGCCAGCACTTCCTGTTCCTGCGATGATCCAAAAGGAGCGACGGAGATAGCACCGGGATGAGGAGGGAGGAGCGGGGGTTGACCATTGAGGGGCCGTTGGAAGGAAGCCAGAGGAAGTCATTTATAACCCCGGCAGAGGAGGGACTGTCCACTGTGTGACCGCCTGCGGAAGCATGGGAGCTATGTGTCTGAGAGAGCCCCCCGTGAATTGTAGCGCTGTGCGACCCTTAAAGTAATGCTGTGTGTGGCCCACTGTGGGGAATCTGTGCTCTCTGCTGCCGGTGGAAAATATATCATGTGCACCAAGAGACAGACCGAAGGCGGTGCATGCGCTTTGTATTTCAAAGAGCCAATTCAAGGCCACTTATAAACAGTTACGCAGTCAAATTTTTACAGTCATCCTCAGCATTATTTGGCACATTCGTTCTAAAACTTGGTTATATAAATATATGGAAAAACAACAAATTGTCACATTTGAGAAATTTAAATGTTTGAGAATATCTGGCAGTTATGCTGAATAAATTACCCTCCATTACTTGGATTAATTGGCTCATTATTCCGGCACCGAACACAATCAATGGACAGGAAGTGTACAGTGTTCATAATGTGAGGGACCTCTGGTGTTAGATGATTTGGAAAGCGTGTTTTATATGAACTTCTTATTGATTATGGTGTTAGCAGTGATTATCATACGTTTCACTGTTTTCATAGTATGAAAACATTATTCTAAAGCACACTTTATACTGCTAAAGTAATTTGATGACTTAATTCTAGAAGGAGTGCTGGTGCCCCAAGTAAGCCTTAGTGAGCAAATATTTCTGCATTACCCCACAAATACATCCATCCATCATGCTGTTAGCAGTTCAGGCAAAGTAGTCCAGACATCCCTCTTCCCCAGCAACATTTTCCTGCTCCTCCTGGGGGATCCTGAAGTTGTTGCTAGGCCAGATGATATGTATTCTTTCCAGCATGTTCTGGGTCTACCCCAGGGCCAAGCGGTTGCACATGCTTGGAAACCCTCCAGTGGAAGTCGGCCAGAAGGCATCCCAATCGGATGCTCGACCCACCTCAACGGAATTCTTTCGTTGCAAAGTTGCAGCGATTTCACTCCGAGCTCCCCCGAGGATATCAGAGCCTCTTACCCCACGTCTAAGTCTGAGCCCTGCTACCCTGCAGAGAAAACACGAATTTCTTACTGTCGGTTATTTTCGATGATTTAAGGTTTCTTCTAGGTCAAAGTTGTTTTGGGGATTTATTTAAAGGTATAAAATAAACACTTTAAAACATTCTGGCCTGAATATGGCTTTATTTGTTTGTCTGAGTTTTGCAGTAAGTAAATAGGAGCATTTCCAGTTTTAGTCAGGAGATTTGTGATCTCTCAGGTGACAGTGGTTTATTTTAGCTGTTTGTTTGGATTGACAATAAAACTGTTGGAAATAAAATGCCTGTTTCAGATGTTTTTAGTAGTATTTTTTTGTTGTGTATGTGTACTGATATGACGTTGGGGTCAAATGTCATCTGTGTTGCAGTGTGCCTGGGCACAGATATGAAGCTGGCACTGCCCTCCAGCCTGGAAAACCACTACGAGACCCTGAGGTTGCTGTACACTGGCTGCCAGGTCGTCCATGGCAACCTGGAGATTACACATCTTCATGGACAACCGGACCTCTCCTTCCTACAGGTATTTTGTTGTGACAGTGAGCAATATCTAGCAATATGGCACTTGAGGAGGCTTTTCCAACCTGGAAACCAAAGAGGCATAGTCATTAATAATAAAACAGAACTCACAAATAAAGCAAGTCTTTAATTAGTTAGTATGTTTTTTAGTCAATCCACCAATTTTTCTGCCCCGTCAGTTGATCCCTTTGTCTCTTCACCTCTTCTTCCCCAGGGGATCGTGGAGGTGCAGGGTTATGTACTCGTAGCCCATGTGTCGGTGAATGTGGTGCCTTTGGACAACCTCCGGATCATCCGAGGCAGCCAGCGGTACAACTCCAGCTTCGCCCTGGCTGTGCTGGATAACACTCTGGATGGACAGGGGCTCAGGACACTCCGGCTTCGTAGCCTCACAGGTCAGACGACGGTATAGTCGAGCGTAGATTTGATGCCCCCGAAACATTATAACCTGAGTGGACTGGGACTATGTAAAACTTGTTTTGGCTCATTCATCTTATATTCATCAATATATTCAGCGTAAATTCTTGGAAGCTCTTAAGGTCAATCAAACATAATAAAATGTTGTGCTTAGCTTCTCTTATATTTGATGTCCCCTGCAGAGATCCTGTTGGGTGGTGTGTACATCTGGGGGAACCCCCAACTGTGCTTCCCAGACCCCCAGAACATCATTTGGAGGGACACCTTGGATGAGCAGAACTTCCACGCCAGGGTGCACCGACTGCAGCCTCGGGCGGCTAAATGTGAGCAGCGAGAACGACTGACTGAAGTATTGGGCATCCCATAGGTTACTGTGCAGAAAGAGAAATGACACTGCGCTACAGTGGATAATGAAACAACAGCAAGCAGCTCACCGTGTTTAAGAAAAGGAAATGGTGTGCAGTTCTGATTGTTAGTTTGTATGTTCGACAGACATCATCTGAGTGTCACTGTGAGCTTCGACATTTGTGCTACAGGGTGAAATGTGCAGATTATATTCGCTTCAGATATTCAAAGTGCCCATGGATAAATTCTTATGGATGAGGTTATTTTATTTTCTTGCTAAAATGTGGATTAAGTGCTTCACTCTCCTTATTTGACGTTCTTGGGTTTCTCGTGGTTCAGGTCCAGATTGTTCCTCTGCGTGTGGTAAAAACTGCTGGGGAGAAACTGCACAGGACTGCCAAACCTGTGAGTTAAAATAATGTGCAGAGCATGAAGGTGACACTGTTTGGTTTTCACTGGAAGACGTTCAGAGCAGGTGAAGTGCAGCTGAAACCTTTTCTTTTTCACTTTTCATTCAAAGTGACCCGTATTAGATGTGCGTCTGGCTGTCAGCGGTGCAAAGGACCGCTGCCCAACGACTGCTGTCACATGCAGTGTGCTGCTGGATGCACAGGACCCAAAGACTCGGACTGCTTGGTAGACCACGCACACACACACACACACACACACACACACACACACACACACACACGCACCCCGTCCTGTGTTATGGACTAACATGTTTCCTTGTTCCTATCCAGGCGTGCCGTCACTTCAATGACAGCGGTGTGTGTAAGGAGAACTGCCCTCCCCCTACGATTTACGACCCCATCACCTTTGAGACCAAACCCAACCCAAACAAGAAGTTCAACTTTGGAGCCACCTGCGTCAAGACGTGTCCCTGTGAGAATTAATTTTGAAACGACGCTGTTCAATCCGAGAAGGCTGTAAAACAGTGCTCGGCTAATGGCTGATGTGCAGCTGATGATTACGTGTCTCTTTGTAGGGCACGTTAATGATAATTGACACAGAGGGAGCAGGAAAAAAACGTTATTTATTTGCAATCCTTGCTAATTTTCCCCTCCATGAAATAAACCTGCCAATGTTTAGGCTTCTAGCTTCAAATTTCTTCATATGTAATTCAGTTTCATTTTTCCTTCTGCGAAAATGACCTTTAAACCCTTTGTGTCCCTGTCTGTAGATAACTACCTGGCTATGGAAGTGGCCTGTACTTTGAATTGTCCCGTAGCCAACAAGGAAGTTATCATCTCCCACCCTGATGGAACTGACACGCAGAAATGTGACAAGTGTGAAGGGGACTGTCCCAAAAGTAGGTGTCATTGTTTACATTTGCATTTGGACAACAATACTTCATTTTTATAATAGCTATCCAGAAGTCCAACAGAAGAATGACTTTTTTATATTACGTGGCTCTGATAATGTTATGGCTGAAGCTTTGGGGTCTTCGTGTGCCCTACATGGTGCTATTGTACATTATGATTGAGATGTGCTGCACGTACTGATGTTCTGATGCATAGCATGATGACAAGTGAACCAAACTGTTTCTGCACTGCCTTGTTGTTACTGGGATTTATCTCATGAATCAGGATTGGTGCATTTAGCTAGGTTCGATCATCTGTGCATAGTAAAAAGTGGAACATTTGAACCACTAGCTTGAACAGTTTGGCAATTACCTTATACCCTGTTGTTTAATGCATTATACAACACTATATTTCATACTATGCTGATGGTGTCCTGTTTTGTATGGAAGGATGTTAGTCACTCCTTTCCTGTCATTTTGGACATTCTTAGAAAGTTTAGGTTGTTATCTGGATTCATGACTAAACGGTTGAACTCTGTCATCCCTGTTCATATCTCAGTGTGTTATGGTCTGGGTATGGACAACCTTGGCGTCATGGAGAACCATGGCATTGCCATGGTAACGTCTTCAAATGTGGAGCAGTTCAACAAGTGTAAGAAGATCTTTGGCAGTCTGGCCTTCCTCCCTCAGAGCTTTGCAAGGTGAGAAATACATTGGCCATATGAAACATTAAGCTTACAAGATACTTTAGAAATGACAAAATAAAAGAATTGCCCCCACAGAAGCACAGTATGATTTCTCTTGTACTTCAAATTCCAAACTCCTGTTTCTCTTGATATTCAAACAAAAAAATCTGAGCTAACCTTCATGACTGGAACAGCAAATAGAGAGTTTACACAATAATGTGTCGGGATATAACAACAAACTTTCACACAGTTGAGTCTGCTTGTCCTGTTTACTCATATCTAACCCGAAAGAGATTGGTCTGGAGTGGATGACAAAGATGGCTGTATTTCGAGTCACAGCGTTAAAGTTTAACAATAAAATTAGAGCACAACATCAAATCAATCGGCTTCTTGGTCAACGTAAGCTTTACGCGAGTCTCATGTTGTTTTTGTCCAGGGACACTGTGAGCAACACCTCAGGACTGACACTGGAGCAGTTGAGCACCTTCAAGCAACTGGAGGAGATAACAGGCAAGTGTTGATCAAACTCCTTTTATTTATTTATTTATTTATTCAATGTGCAGAGATCAGTAAGAGCAGAGTTTCTTCAATTCAATCTACTTTTCCATAACACCAACTTAGAAGCCTGTTATATCCAGCGTACTACATCTCCTCTGTTTTTAGTGTGTTGAGTATTTATGTCCGTCTGATTTTTTCTTTCTTTCTGCAGGCTACTTGTACGTTGAAGCCTGGCCTGAAGAGTGGACTGACCTGAGTGTGTTTGAGAACCTGAAGGTGATCCGAGGCAGGATGCTCTACAAGTAAGATTTTGCCCGTCTTACCCATCTTTCTCTCATTAACCCTGGAACATTTACCTGTCTGCTGTAAGATATTTAATGCAAAAGATAAATGTTTTTGTTATCTCATAAGTTACTGTCGAGTTTCTTTCTGTGTTGTGCCTCACACCATGTCCATCCAGCGACACTGTGTCTGTTTTGGTGCTCCGCTTTTTTTTTCTTTCTTTTTTTTTTCAAATGTGTGTTTGGTTCCATTGAGGAAGTTTGTTCACTTTCAATGTTATAAAGTCTAATTATTAGCCAACGCAGCAGCTTTGACATGCAGCACACGTCAGCCAGGATAACACAAGGTGCTTATGGGACGCCATCTATTGTATCACGCTCAAACTAGGTCGTTGTGTGAGATCTGCTTGTCTGAAACTGTTTTAAAGCAAGATCTGAAATTATAAGCTATAATTTGTTTATTAGGGCAGACTTGTTATGTCTTTACTTTCATTAAAGTGTAAATCTTGCTTTTTTTCTTGTCTTTTCTGGTCAGTTGCTCTCATGTGGATTGTTTTTCCTTTTTTATATCATTACTAATGACATAAATGAGTTTTTCGCTGTTGCTTTCATCATTTTACTCCTTTATTCTGTCCACAATTAGTTTTCAAAATATCTTTCTTTTAATTGCAGTCCTTTTGTTTTAGTTCTGTCCAAGATTCAATCTTTTCTGCTCCCTTTAACTCTCACATATGTTTGTCTAAATGTGATGGTGGAGAATCTCAGGTTATAGAGCACTTCACCAGGCCTCAGTATTAAAAAGTAATGAACCTAACAATGATGAATGCAGTTTGACGTTAGATCTTGTGCTATACATTCATATCTTTAGGTTAGTTTTAGATATTTAATCAAATTGGAACAAACTATTCCTATACCTGTCGATGCTGTGTTTAAGTCAAGTTTGGTGTGATTGCTTTATATATCAATACGCAACAAATAGTTCCTTGTTCCCTGTTACAGGAGCTACATTTTTGAATCATTATCAAAGATTTTCCCTTAAAAATGATCCATTGCTGCTTTTTCCCTCTTTTTAGGGGTGTGTTTTCACTCGCCCTCCAAAATCTACACATCCAGTCTCTTGGATTGCGTTCACTACGCAGCGTCAGTGGAGGTTTGGTCCTGTTGCACAACAATTCCAAGCTGTGCTACACCAATTCACTGCCCTGGGGGAGTCTCCTGCATCCCACTCAAGGACCCCACCGAATCGTCAGCCACAACCAGGACCCCGAAGCCTGTGGTAGGTGAAAACGCACTTAATGTTTGCAGAGCAGAGCAACGGCAAGGGCCCATCAAAGTTATTGTGGGCTGCACTCTGATTGAACACTGTCTTTATACAAGTTAAACACTTTGGCCATAGACAATAATCCCACCCATTTAAATATACATTTAAATATATTTAAAGTAATATTTGTGATATTGTGTAATACCTTTGTAACAGATAGCTGCTTGTCTGCACTGTCCTTCTTGGGGATTTCTTGTACTTTTTGAATGTCCAAAATTCATAATTTTCACTGTAACAAGAAACCCACACTTAACAAAGTAAGTCTGAATGTGTTTTCAGAGGCAGAGGGGCGCATTTGTCACCCGCTGTGTGATGGGGGCTGTTGGGGTCCGGGACCCAGCCAGTGTGTGTCCTGCAAAGCTTTCCGACGTGGCATTGAGTGTGTAGAGCAGTGTGACATCTATCAGGGGTAAGAACGTTTGTGTGTGGGTGTGGCTGCACTAAATCAATAAAAACCCAAGTGATAATGTTCCAAAGACTTCAGTATACTGTGTCATTACAAGTTCTACAGTTAATAATCTAAAAGTAATCCTGCATGTGCAACATAGGAGAGAAAGGTGTGAACAAGTGGATACATGAGTGGTTGACTGGTTTGGCAATTGCCAAAGGAGTCACAATAAATCAATCTGGAAGCTTTTAACGTAAATTTTGCCCTTAAGCAAATGTACATCATTGACAAAGCAAATTCATGTCATAACGCTGGGGAGTCAGCCTTTTCTTTGAACAGTGACCTGGTGTGCATTTGTATTTAAAATCACGTCTGCATTATATTATTGTTAAGGCAAGACAATAATGCATTATTTTAGTCTAAAATTACCGTTTGCTTGCAGAGCAATGTCAAAGATATAATCATGTAATCACACTATGATTCACCTTATGGTTGATAAACAACAGACATTGTGATTCAGAGAACAAGTTGACCTGTAGAGCTCCTCTTTCAGGGCTAACTTTATTTGTAGCGGTGTGTCAGGCGCTTGAGATAAATGCATTTAACAAAATGGTAGACTACATTACACCACTTTGTGCTTGTGTTGCAGAGCTATGCGTGAATACACAGACGGATCTTTGTGTGTCGCCTGTCACACAGAGTGTGGACCTCTCAATGGCTCTGCCTCCTGCCATGGCCCGGTAAGATAAGTCACAGTGTGATTGTGGTGGATTTCATTTCTCAATAAGCGCTGAATGATGTCTCATCTGACCAGCATGTTATGTTGGTCCTTATGGAACGTTTTATTAATGTTATATTTGTAACCAAACATCAAGCGCTGAATTTTATTAGTCAAGTGAACACTTTTTGAGTAACTAATTGTTTTTAGTCAAGTTTTAAATTGAAGATGTTTAGGTTCTGTGTTGTTGGTTAATCATAACGTATAACGTAGTATAAAAATCTAACAATTCATTGGTTGATTGAACACATATGAAAAATAAAATCCCAAATTGATGATTATTTACATCCCTGAAAATGCCTTTATATGTGGATTTGAATAAAAATGTTTAAATATGTGGCCCAAACATTTCAGAGCATATTACAAAACGGCACGTAGACAATGCACACTGTGATAAAAATAAATCATTCAGGCAGAAATAATGAAACCGGGTGACGTCCCTGTGCTCTAAATGTCTAAAGGTACATGCAATGTCCACTACTGATCTTTCCCCACATATCGGGCCTGTCTATACTTAAAAAAAAGAACCCTCCAAATGGTACAGATAAAAAAATCAATAATAATAATCAACCTAATTAAAACTGTGTGTATAAATGACCTTAAATATTTCCCTCCGCGTCTTCAGGGTGCAGAACATTGCACAGAGTGTCGAAACTTCCAGGACGGTGAGTTTTGTGTGGACCATTGTCCCAGCGGCGTGAAGGAGGATCAGCAGACTGTGTGGAAGTACAGCAACGCGACAGGACACTGTCTGCCCTGCAACACCAACTGCTCTCTGTCGTGAGTGGATGCACAGATCTCAAATGCTCGGCTACAAGCGCACAATGAGAACAATCTCACACCTCAGGTTTCTCTATTTTAGCTGCACTGTGATGGATGACAGAGGTTGCCCCGTTGATAACAGGACAGGGTGAGATAGTGTTGTGCCTTAGTAGGTTTATTTATTAATTTTCTTATGAGAAACAGGAGCTGTGTTGAACTGTTTCTGTCTGTGTAGACCGGCTACGACCATTGCGGCTGCGGTGGGTGGGGTGGTGCTCTTCTTCATCCTGCTGGCTCTGCTGGTCTTCTACCTGAAGAGGCAGAAGAAGCTGAAGAGGAAGGAGACCATGAGGAGGATCCTGCAGGAACATGAGGTGGGCATGGGGCTCACTGGGAGTTTATTTGTACTGTTTGTGAGATGAATGAATCTACCATGCGCTTTCTCCGTGTTTACAGCTGGTAGAGCCTCTAACGCCCAGTGGTGCGTCACCCAATCAGGCTCAGATGCGAATCCTAAAGGAGACAGAGTTGAAAAAACTCAGGGTGCTGGGTGCAGGGGCCTTTGGTACCGTGTACAAGGTCTGTGATCCACTTCTACAGCGGAACTGACTGTTGCAAAGATGAACAAATACAGCTTTAGCTGTTATTTAGATAATATGTTTTATAGTTTTGATTACTGTTTCAGGGAGTGTGGGCTCCTGATGGGGAAAACGTGAAAATACCAGTTGCTATTAAGGTATTACGAGAGAACACCTCGCCAAAGGCCAATAAAGAAATCCTTGATGTGAGTACAAGCCAGATACACGCACACTTACAGGAGCTATAAATACAGTTCACAACCCCCCCAACATGTCTCCTCTGTCTTCTCCCAGGAGGCCTATGTGATGGCGGGGGTTGCCAGCCCTTACGTGTGTCGTCTTCTGGGAATCTGTCTGACCTCTACGGTGCAGCTGGTCACTCAGCTGATGCCATACGGCTGCCTTCTGGACTACGTCAGGGAGAACAAGGACCACATTGGCTCACAATTCCTCCTCAACTGGTGTGTCCAGATTGCCAAGGTACATAGTCACGAAACAAGATATCGCAAACATTTTTCGGAACTGTTCCTCCAAGCCCTCTAGTAAAATTTCAGGAAAATATTTAATATTAATACAGCTGGAAAAGATGCACAGCAAGCAAGCGTGTGTGTGTTGATGACTGTAACGAAATGTTCTGAAAACAGCTGTAGTGTAACAGCAGTGTGTGAACGTTGCTGTTGATTGTGTCTGTCACCTTATTCTTCTTCTTAAATTGGATGTGGTATCGGTTTGTGTATTTGTGGACACATGGATTTGCGAGTGACGGATCCGCATGTGTGTGTTGTTGGTGTAGGGGATGAGTTATCTGGAGGAGGTGCGGCTGGTCCACAGGGATCTGGCCGCCCGCAACGTTCTAGTGAAAAACCCAAACCACGTGAAGATCACCGACTTCGGCCTTGCCCGTCTGCTCGACATAGACGAGACTGAGTATCATGCTGACGGAGGGAAGGTAAGATGGGACTGTGGCTGTAAGAGCCTCGGCACAGGGAAGAATTCCAATTCATTGATTTATGTTTTTGTTTTTTTTAAACTTGCTTGTCTTTGTTTCTAGGTACCAATTAAATGGATGGCTCTGGAGTCTATTCTGCACAGGAGGTTCACACATCAGAGCGACGTCTGGAGCTACGGTCGGCATCACTCAGTGACAAAGTGTTAAAAAAACTGTAGAGCCACTTTTGGAAGTCTCTGTTTCGTTGTTTTGGATACTGACATGCTGATTTTACATGTACCTTAATTTCATGGCAGTGTCTTTAGCAAACTGTTCATTTTTCAAGTTTAACTAAATTTGGTGGATGTTTTATTTTGGACTAAAGCTCACGATCTAATGATTGTACTTTTCCTTCTCAGGGGTGACAGTCTGGGAGCTGATGACGTTTGGCGCTAAGCCCTACGACATGATCCCAGCGAGGGAAATCCCAGAAGTTTTAGAGGGAGGAGAACGACTTCCCCAGCCGCTCATCTGCACCATCGACGTCTACATGATCATGGTCAAATGTCAGTGGCATCGATGATGCTTTCAGTCTGTGTTTAAGCAATTCAATAATTTACCGGGCTGGTAAATATGCAAACGGCACATGAACAGGACTTTTACTTACACTGTGGTTCATTTTCTGTTTGGTCGAAACAGGAGAAGTTAATGTTCCTGAGCAGTTTAGTTGACCTTTGTGTTCTAAAGAGTTTTGGAAATAATTTAATAAGCAAGTTCAATGAAGAATGTCAAGCTTTCTGAAACGGCTCAAATGTGTTGAATTGTCCATCATCAAGTAGTAGTTTGATTCAAAGTTGCTTGTATGACATTGTGATTCCCTCTTTGAATGGCAGGTTGGATGATTGATCCAGAGAGCAGACCGAAGTTCAAAAATCTGGTGAATGATTTCAGTGTCATGGCCAGAGATCCCCCTCGCTATGTAGTCATTCAGGTATGCTTACACGAGTTTCATGTTGTCAAAGTGTCATTGTTTGTTTTTGTGTCCAATGTTTCTCGATATTAGTCGAAATCTTTGTTTGTTAATCTGTGCTGTGTTCTCGGCACGGTGTCGCTTACAGTATATAAAGATTTTAACTCTATTTTTCCCTCCTTGCTCTTGTTTCGCTGTCTCACAGAATGATGAGCAGATGAGCATGTCCAGCCCAGTGGACAGCCAGTTCTTCCGGATGCTGATGGAGGAGGAGGGGAACAATATAAGGGAACTGCTGGATGCTGAGGAGTATCTGGTGCCTCAGCCAAACCTCTTCCCCCGGGGTCAGGGGGACGGGGCTCATTCCAACGGGCCGTCCAGACACCAATCATACAGGGTAAGTAGGTGATGACAAAATGTTTAGAACAATCTCATTAAAGTCATTTGTACTTGGCTGCTTTGATATGTATCCGCCATGGAGATCCAGACTCTCTCCTCGTCTGTTTTTCATGTGTCGCCCCTTCACTCACCAGCAGAGCAGAGATCAGGGCTTGGATGTCGAACCCTCCATCGCAGGCGGCCCTCGGAGCATGTACTCCTCCCTGAGCACTCTCGGCCGCAGCCAGTACCCTACCCTGCCATTAGGAGCCAGCACCTCCAACGGCCTGTGGACTCCTCAGTACCCGACGCTGGCTCGCAGCCCCTCGACCGGAGGACAGTCTGACTCAGTCTTCCTGGACGGGCCTCCTGACGACCCCTCGCTGCCCCCGGCCAGCCCTGGACGCTACTGCAAAGACCCCACGTGCCCCGACGGGAGCCAAGATGACCTGGAGACAGATGGGCCGAACGGCTTTCATCCTCCTCATCCCTTTCATCACTCACTGCCCAGACGTAGTAACGGCCATAATCACAATCGCGCCTTGCCAGGTGAGTGGGTGATTGAAAAAAAAAAAGTCGCATGAAAGGAATGGTATGATAAAATATCACATCTCTGAATATTTAGATCTGACATTTCTTCCCGTGTTCACCTGAACAGAGTATGTCAACCAGGAGGTTCTGGATTTCAGACCGGCGGTCCCCGAGCGGCCCACCACGCTGCCTCGGAAAGGCTCCCGAGTAGACCGACGCCTCCCAAATGGCCTGGGCACCGGTCAGAGCGTAGAAAACCCAGGGTACTTGGTCCCCGTGAGCTCCGGGGCCTCAACCTCTCCGGCCTTCGACAACCCCTACTACCTGGACCTTGTAGCTAAAGCCAATGCGCTGGCAGGGGACGGAGGGCCGCAGAGAGACGGGGGAGTGCCCAGGCATCTGAACGGGTTTGTGACGTCCACAGCAGAGAATCCAGAGTATCTGGGACTTGCAGACACCTGGAGTGGACATACTTGAAGAGAGGGAATAGAAGTAATGTGATGAACTCAAGAGGAGTCACAGAGTCTACTGAGGTAAAAGAGGAGCGAGAGAAAGGGAAGATGGATGCGTGTGTGACAGAAATGACCCGTGTGTGTGTTTGACATTAGGAATGAGCAGATGGACCCGAGTCTTCTCTCTTATCATATGAAGCACCCACATCCAGACCAGTTGAGGATACTCGGCAGAAGTCACAAAAATCCCCCCGTTGTGACACATCATGACTCAACACAGTGTGGAATTAATCCGGTGTCCTGGGCGTCATTTGTATTCCTGTCTTCCTCTCAGCAACCTGCGACTGTTAAGTGCCAAAAAGAAGTTTACCCAGCCGCTGCAAACGACCCAGTACTTGATAAGCAAAAGGGTTCACATTTGTGGAAACCCGCCACGGTACAAGACGAGTCCGATCGTCGCAGAATACAACATGTGGCGGGATTCACACATTTTTAAGATTGATTTTGTTTTAATTATGTTTTTTTTTTTCTACATGTGGAGTATTTTGTTTTTGTTTTTTTCCTTCAATTCCTCATATGGTCCTCAGTCCAGCTAATCAGGGAAACACATAAAGAACACTTTGACAAAGTGAGCCATGGTATGCATTGGGGATTACGTTTAGTATTCTGGTCACTTTCTCCCAGACCTGATGGGGGTCTTCAGTACACTCAAAGCCATTTTGTTTTGGCCGGAGAAGGCCCTGCAGCCCATCTGGCCAGTAGATATGCTCCCAGAAAGAAAGGCTTCCTGTATGGAGAAGACATTGAGGCATTGTGCTGCACTGATGTATGTGGTTGTTAGTGTCTGCGGCTGCAGCTTCTTTGTGGTACAGCAGCTGAGATACGAGGTACGGGCAGAATTTGAAAAATAAAACTGCACAAATAACAGAAAACACTGTTTGTGTTTAAAAAACACAGTGGACGAGTGATTAAGGTGGAGAAAACCTTTCAGGGATCGACGGGTTCGCAAAAAAGAATAAGGGAGAATTATTTGCATTTTAACGATGCACTATGCAGTAAATGTGTTAGGTTACTGTATATGCCCCCCCCCCTCCCCCCAAGCTTGTGTTATCAATTTTATATTTTCACTGTGCAAGAATGCATAAAAGCTGTTGGTTGATACAGTATATCCCAAAAGAGGTGAAGAATCAGTTTGTTACCCTTGTTTTTAATTGGTAACAATCTCATACCAACAAACATTGTCGTAGCTCTGTTGTTTGTGTATTTGTGTAAAAGTTGAGCAATGCACTGGAGGAAAAATGAAAAACGTCCCTCTGCTCGGTTTGGATAATAAATGCACGGCTCAAATTCCATTCGGCAAGAGCACACTGGCATCCCAGTTAATAATCTACAGCATTTTTTTGAAGACAGTTTTTTTTTCTTCTCTTCATGTTAACTAGTATTGGGCTGGGGGAGGTTGAGCCGAGTCAATGGAGCCATTGTCCGACCCCCATGTCCTTGTTGGAAAGTCAGAACTCACACGTCCCAGTGACTGATGTTGTCACAGATTTGAAAAGACAGAAGTCGAGGTCTCTTTTTTTTTCCTGCGGAGGTTTTGGGACTCTGTAGCAGAATGTGCTTCAGTAATTTGGGCTCGTAATCCCGAACAAGTGAGCAGGCGACATCATTTTCCCACATCTTGTCGTGTACCTAACAAACTGCATCTTATCATCCAGCTGCACCCAGCTACTACTGAGATTCAACCTTTTTCTTTTTCTTATTTTTTAAGGAAGTACTTGTCTGAGATGTGTAATTTCCACACAATGAACAGAGTGTGTCTCTGTGTGTGTGTGTGTGTGTGTGTGTGTGTGTGTGTGTGTGTGTGTGTGTGTTTGTGATGAGTGGGAGGTCGAATGTGTGCAGCTCCCCGTCATCCTCCACCATCACTTCACTTTCACTCTTTAAGTCTTTGGCAAATTTTACTTTGTCTTGATGTTCTCATACGGGTTTTGAAGAGTTTTGTTCCAGAATGAGATATCTAAATATGATACCTAATCTCAGATAACAATTTCATTCATAAAGATAACTTCTTTTTTTTATATACATGGAAAAAATGGTAAGATTTAACTTCAATACCTGCAACCATTGTATACTAACATTGTATAGAATTGGATTTATTTTCCAGTGATATGATTCATATTTCAGTTTTTCATGTTTATATTATGAGTGTTTTGGAATGAAACCCTTCACGTGTCGTTGCTGTCAGTCGAAGACCTCATATCTCCACAAAGTCTACATTGTAGGAGAAACCCAGATTTTAGAACATCTAACATTTACATTAAACCAGTGGCATTTTATGAAAAGGTTTAAAAACATTAATGAATGTATCATTTTGTGTGTGTGTGCCGGAGCACCCCGTGACTTTTTTTTTTATATCACACAGTAGCGCCAGTAAA
The DNA here is from genome assembly GCF_022379125.1 of Scophthalmus maximus. Taxonomy (NCBI): domain Eukaryota; kingdom Metazoa; phylum Chordata; class Actinopteri; order Pleuronectiformes; family Scophthalmidae; genus Scophthalmus; species Scophthalmus maximus. The sequence continues at coordinate 12,173,922 of NC_061530.1, forward strand.
ATCCTCAAAGCTTTAAAGCTTCAACTGTGAGGCGTGAGGACGTTTTTCAGCAGATGTGAACGTCACCTCGGCTGGAAACACAAGGTTTTCACAGGATGGTAACGACGCTATGGCACGGCTCACAGATGATGAAGAATGTGATATTTACCTTGCAAATAATGAGACCACGGCACACAGCTTTAATGCGGCCACAGTTAATGTGTGTGTGTTTACACTGCAGTGTCATTCTTGTATGTATTGTTAGTTTTAAAGGTTGCCTGCACATCACCGAGGAAGCTCACAGACGGGGGGGGGGTATCTATCTGTCTGTCTTAATACAGTATGTGTTATTTCCATTTCTCTAGTTCGTTGACAGCTATTTCAAAATTCAACCATTCACTTCTCACTAAAACTGGTACAGAGCCGGAGGACTAGGCATTATCCTGTGGCCTGGTGGTCATGGCAACATTTTCATTCTCCTCCCATTGTCAACGTTATTGAAGCTTTCTGATTTGTGATCCTTTGCGAAAGCAGTTAAATTACAGGAAGGTACTGATAAAATAAAATATCTGTAATTTACATTTTGAAGAAAAATGTATCTCTCTAACTTGTCACATGAATATTTTTTCACAGTTTGTGTGATTGTGACAGGACATGAATAATAGCCATTATATCGGGAGTTTTACAATGCAAATCCTTTCCTACCTGTTTGGTCAGTAAGCCCAATTGTGTACATGTGTAGTATATAAATAAAGTGTATATGTATCAATAAAACAATCATTTTGGTAGCTAATTTGATTAAATACATTGTGCATTGTGACCAGTCGCTCTACTTTGGAGAGGGTAAATATGTAAGAAAATATTTTATGAAGAAATGGTCATTTTTATATGGAATTGTTTGCATACAATGTGTGTCAAAAGCATATAAAAGATTTAAACTTCCAACATGTTTTGATCCTGGATTATCATTTTTTTGTGGGTGTGCATTTCTCTTTCTTCTCATATTCTAACTTTTATTGGAACTAAATTAAATCTCAGATCTACATCGATAGGTCTTTGAACCATGGTATAATAAAATGGACCCAGTGAGCTACAAAAATGTGAAAAGATTTATCTACCACTGAAAGTTACTGAGAACTTTCTGCTGCTCCTGCCACCCAGTGATGATGACTTGAACTACAACCAATGTTCATCTAAAAGACCCATGAATTAGCTTTAATTCTTTGCGACAGCAGTACACTCAGTAATCTTGTCTCTGGTTTTCTACTGATTCAGTGTAAACACTGTACATTCGTTGTTTGCCTCAATAGAATAAGTAATTCTCTGAACCCGCTTGTCTACTTGAATCATGAAGTTACACGTATTTCCCAGGAAGTAGCTTTAAACTTCTTCCACACTGACTGACCGCATCATCTTCTGAGGTACGGAAGAAATATTCAAACCTGAGACTATTATATGCTTGAATCATTTAATAAGAGGTAAATGTGGTAAATGTCACATTTCGTAGTACGTCTGTTCCAACTGAGCCTGCAACAAAAACTGTAAACTATCAAAATACTATGCGAGGGCATGAAATGTGGAAATAAAAAAAAAGATGTGGTTCATTACAGTATCTGGAAAAATTCACTGAAAATGTTAGTAATTTGTTTACTACCAAGCACTAGTGTAGTAATCTGCTCGTTGATGACCCCAGAATTGTTAAGTATTAATATGGTTATGTTTAGGTTTCGGCAGTGTATCATCTGTATCCAAAAGCCAATAAGATTCTTGTTGCACCACAGACTAATTCAACAACTTTATTAAAATTTTACTTCATAACACAACTATTTATTCTCAAGTCTTGAGTATACATATTATAGTATATAGGAGCACTCTTAATTCATTTTCCACAGTTTCTTCTTTTTTTCATAACATCGAAACCAAATATTAATGCAAAAATTGAACACACGATGTAAGAATGAAAGGGAAACAACATATAAGAACAACAAAACGTTAAATAACCGAAATTAAGGAAAGAAACAAAAACACATGACAATAGGACACAAGTGAGTTGGGGTCATTGTATGTCAGAGTTGACTGAAACTCTGTCTCTCTCCATATGCGTGTGTAAATATATATATACATCTTCTACAGCACCTGGTTTGGCGAGAGGGAGGCGCAGACATTAGCAGAAGAGGCATGAATTTAAGTATTCAAGTTTTCCTGCAACATCCGAACCTGAAACGATCCAATTTGCCAAGATTATTTAGGTAGAGCAGAGGCATGACAGCAGATCCCAAAGTGGAAGTCACTGTGACTGGAAGGCCAATAGTGCAAAAGAACACATTGGGATCGTCGATTAGAGGAAGCCCAAAAGTGTAGAGAAGTATCGGAGGCAGGTACGAGATGAAGGCCACCACCAGGCTGTTGATCAGGGTCTGAACGGCTCTCTGCTTCTGCGGGTGGATGGTGTTGTTTTTGCCCGGATCAGAGTTTATCAATGTGTGAATGATGAAAGAATCACACACTCCAATTATCACAATAGCCACAGCAAACGGCACCATGGGGAACATGGTTAAGAATATCTTGTAAAAAAAGGTGTACACAAACCCAGAGGCGACCGTCACAGTCCAAACAACGCCAGCCAACACAGCCCGGAGAGTCTGACTTTTCCTCTGACGATAGGTGATCGGATGGACCACGGCCAGGTAACAGTCCACGCAGGCGCACGCCATCAGGAGGGGTCTCCCACACGTGTTTAAGGAATAAACACCGTTCCAAATGGCCTCAAACGCCTCATTGTACAACATGTAGTAGTTTAAAAATCCAGGTGGGATGAAGGCCAAGAAGACAGCATCCATGGCAGAGAGGTTCAGTGTGAAAAAATCGTTTGGTGAGAAGGGACTTCCTCCCCTGCGTGTCTTGAACATCGCCCACAGGATGGCAACGCATGCAGGAAAACCGACGGCGAAGCACACCACTGTACAGAGTGCCCAAACGTGCTTGCCCCCTTCAAGTTGTGTGCAAGCGTGAAAATCAAATACCTCCAAGGAAAGCCCGGACGAGCCAGAGCTGTTGGAGCGATGCTTGAGTAGCTGAAGCAACATGGCTGAGCGCAGCAGACCTGAGAAACACATCAGAGGCATGAAAAGTGCACATTGCACATGCAGGACATGAGGACAAGAACCTTCCATGCTATAAAACAAACAAACAGTATCACTGTCAGGGGTAGTCACTATTTTTTCAACACTTGTTCAGTTCATCAGTTGTGGGTTGGTGAATAAGAAAAACGGACTCACTGCACCTTTCGATGAGGTTCTCTTGGGGTATTTGTGCTGCAGTTGTACCATCTGTGGAAAATGCTGCACAGGTTCATATTAATATATCAGTCAAATTCATGACTTGGTGTCAGTGGAAGTTTTGCAATTCACATAGCCTAGTAATGGAAAACAGCAGACCCACAGGTGTGGAGGTTTGCAGAGAATGCAAAATTACAAAACACACATTTAAATAGAAAAGACCAGAAACATAACAGCTTTATTAAAAGGTCTGATAAAAGATTATAAAATATACAAATGGGCACAGGGCACAGTGTTTAAGTTGCTGAGGAATGTAAGTAAATTTAGAAGCAGATAGAAAATGTGCAGAATAAAAAACAGAGTCTGTGGTATACTTGTGGTATGCTGTGTCACGAGTTAGAAGTCGGTCTCTTCTGACCTAACAGCAGGTCAATAGTGTATGATAGCACAAAGAAAAATGTTTTTTTTTAAATGCCATAACTCACAGAGTTCACACCAGGTGAATCCCACTATGGGACAATGTCGTCCCCTCTAAGACTCTATGGGTTTTTGTCGTTTGTCAAATTTTGGTCTGTCGAATCTTTGTTCCACTGATGGCAAAATGATCACAGACATGCTTCACACGCATAGATGTTGTCATACTTCACGTTATAAGCGAAAAACCATCATCCTCCAGACACAATGGATCATATTTAAGAAAAATGTAGAATTTCAGAATCCAACCAATATAAGACATTTCACTAAAAGCCCAAATTGTCAACCTCGCTGCTGGCACTAGATTCAAATTCAGAGGATTTTTCATCTGTGGTCCTTGGATAAAAAATATCCCTCCATACAAAAGCATGGACAATATGAAAAGGCTTTTAGTGATGATTATATACTACAATACTGCATGTGCCAATAAAGAGCAAACAAAATGAAAATCCTCAGCTTCGAGGTGAAAAGTGATGCAAATATCGTCGGTATTCGCAAACAGTGTGCTGTGGAAAAATATATGTCACACTGTGTGATTAATGGACATGCATGTGTTGATGTTGTTGTTGTTGTTGTCGTCGTCAGTAGGCGGGGGGTGGGGAAACAAAGGACATTAAAATCCTGCACATTACAGGCAAATTAAGTGACACGGCTCAGGTTTGCTGTGACAAATGTGCGGTCACAGCTGACCAATAATCTTCCAAGTGTTGCTGAGGTCAATCAGAGGTCAGAGTGGAGGTCTGACAAAAAGGAGAGTCAGGCAAAAATAACTGCGGAGAGGGAAACAACAACATTGATTAAATCGACCAGGAAGATGCACAATATTACCGTGTTGCTCTTTGTTGAGATCGTCATACAGCTGTTCAACTGTGGAGCAGACAGTGTGTGTCGTGCTGCCTTCAAGTGCTTTTGCGTTAAACTGTATACAAATCTAGAAATTGTAAGACATAAGGGGGAAAAAAAACAACACAAATAATAATAGAATATGATTCTGCTAGGTAAGAATGGCAAGAAATTACTGACAGTCAACATATATTCACACAGACATTTGCTTGTTGTCTGGAGGTCGACGGGCTTCGTCTAAAAATGTATGTAGTCGTTTCGGAGTGAGAGGAAATCGTTTCAGCATTATTGCAGCAGCTGTCATTGAGCACAAGAGGGAGCTCATCACAACATTGTGCCAGGAAATGTTTGTCATCATCAAAGTTGGAAAGTAAAATTTGGGGGGACAAGAAGCGTTCCTGTCTGCAACCGTATATCTTGATGCTTTTCACCATAAATTGTCTAATTTAGAAATGTTCAGACCCGACACATTGGGGCTTAAAATTGTGAATTGAAGAAAGTCGTCTTTTCCTTAGTTAATAATAGCAACGAAACAGGATGAAGACCATCCCTTCTAACAGAAAAAAAAAAAATCATTACACTTTTGTGAAATCCGCATACAGGCAAAGAGAAGGCCAAATATTTAAGGCCTGTTAAGATCATCTTCTAGTTCTGAAACTGATCATTAGACGTGCCAGGATCTGATTTAGCTCATCACAGTGATTGATCGGTCACGTCTGATGTTGAGAGCATTAATCAGAGCGGAATGCTCACTGCTGGGGGACGAAAAAGATCTGCCTGCCAATTTCCATAACGCTGAAGCTAATATCATACACCAAGTTCGTATTTTGCACAATTTTTTTTTTTTTACAGTCCTGCTGGATTGAAACAAACCTGGTGAAAAACGGTCATTAACCAGAATCAAACCAGTAGCATGTGGTGTTTAGTAATATTATTTTCCTCCTGTCTAAACAAGATAAATCCATTCACATCAAACCTCTTCCCCCTAATCTCCATCTAGTGAACGACCACCAGGCTCTAATCTGGGACATCCCGCCGATGCCGCGGGCCATCGAGGCCCCTATACTGGCCCATACAGAGGGAGAGATCAATAATGTACGGTGGGCCTCCACCCAGCCTGACTGGATAACTGATCTGCTGCCTGGACAATCGTCCGAGTCTGAGCTGCAGAGATGAAGGAACGAGACGTGAAACACCTCAAAGGAACATTCTCGGTGATATTCACAAGCTGACATGAGTTTATTGAAGGAAATTCATTGTTAAAGAAGAACAAAGCAACATGCTTGTATCGGTGTCATGAGGATACAGAGAATGTGTGTCAAGCTTTTGTCGGCTGTGGGAGATTTATGTCACTGTTTGACTTTATGATACAGTGATACAGAGTAGTCCTGTATTAAACAGGCCCGAAAAAACTAAAACAAAGTGTTGAGTTACCAAGAAACAGTGAAACCTGTTGTCCTGCCCAGACACGAACCAAGGTTCAATACCCTTCAGTCTTTCAACATGTTGTCTAATCCACAAATAGACTAGTCATTGACATGTTTTTATGTGTTTACATCCTGCATTTATTTATTTATTTTGTTGTTTAAGCTGTTACGTCATCCTTCAATATTCAAATAGCCATATTTAAAAGTGGATTGAAAGATGTTAATAAGGATTTAAGTCATTTTTTCGTGTGTTCAATTGTTTTTGTAATTAATACAAACATATTTTATTGAACTGAATATAATTTGTGATACTTAGTTGTGTTACATTCATAATATATTCAACACCATAATCATTTCTGCAACATCAACTTTATTCATTGCAACAATATTTAGTTTATACAGCAATAAACACTCCCTTACAGTTTGGACCATTATACAGATGTTTTAATATGAAGAGAAATTTGATTTTCAACCGTTAAGTGTCCTACCCAGAACATATATCTTGGTCACAATTTTTTGATAACCACATTCAATGGATCCATGGCAAAAATGTATGTGTGATGTATTTTTTGTTGGGGAAAAAATTGAGGGAATATCAGTTTACTGGTATGAGATTTTCTTACGGGAATATTTAGACATTTAGTAGCTTTTTCCTTTTAGGATTAGATGAAAAGATTGTCTGGTAAATATGAAGCTACGGCCACAACATGTCATTTTTACACAAATGTTTTGGATGTATTAAACAAACCAAGGTTGTTTTTTTTTCCATCTTCAGGCAGAGCCAGATTAGATTAGATGTTTCCCCCTCAGAACTGATCAGCAACGGGAAACAATCACCGAGGATTAAAACTGAATCAGGATTTCGAAAGAATATAGAACCGCGATGGAACGGCAAGATGTAGAACATGAGTATGAGTCTCCTGTGCACTCTTTTTAAATGCGAATTAGAACTTTGTTGCATTCAGTACTGACTGAGCGTAATCCTGTGTCAAGACAGTGTGAGACAGAAGTCTTTGTCGTCCACCACCATCTGATTTTGAGACGCTACTCGCTGTCGAAATGTGTAATGATAGCTGATTATTGGATTCACCTGAAGTCTGTAAGGAGCAGTGCATCACCGCTTTTTCTTACAAAGTCACACCGGCTGCCATGAAGACTCTCATACTGAAGGTCGTCAGGTGACAGGCAGCACAGGGTCCGACAGGTGCTTCTGGATCTCGGCCAGTCCGGACGTGACGTCCAGGTTCCCCGGCAGTGAGGGGCAGCGGAGGCTGCCACCCAGCCTGGCAGCTGGTGGCTGGGGCAGCTGCGAAGTGAACCCTGTGTGGGCCTCAGTTTCTGGGGTGACGGTCATGAACATGGTGTCGTCCGACGCCGCGGTCACGCGGATGCCACTGGACAGCGACTCCAGGGATCTCTTGGTGAATTTAAGGTCAGTCTGGGTCGAGTTCTAGAGAATAGAAAAACCACATCGTTTTTCAACTTTCTTTAGAAAGATCCTAAAGATTAAACCGATTGGGACTTTCAATGTTTTATTGGTATCAGTCTGTACCTGTGTGGGTGCTCTGCCGTCCATCTGTATGGGAGGAATGGGGTACATGCTGTGCAGCACTGGTGTGCCGGTCCCATACAGGCCGGGTGAGTTAGACGGGAGGCTGCTGGATGACACAGTGCTGTAAGCTGGAGGCACAGGAGCCATCTGCCTCTGGAGCAGCTGGAGAATAACGTTGATGTCGGCTGTCATGCGGGTTTCCAGTCTAGAGAAGGGAGTGGCAGAAGGATTTTCATATGTATATGGCTAGAATTTTTCATTATATTGTTCTTTTGCTGAATCGTGAAGGAGCACTCTCTCTCTCCATCTCTGTATTTGCACCACTTTCTGTCTCCCGATGGAGTTGTCCCGCAGAATCGTACTTTCAATTCCAGTTGAGATCGAAGTGAAGAAAATAAACATATCATGCTGAATAGCATTTAGAATACCTCATATGTGATATTGTCAGATAATGTCTGATACAATGATTGTTCCAAACATTGAACTACTCAAGGAGTAAAAATGTAGGAAACTGGAAATGAAGGGGTTGAAAAGTAAACAGAAATCTCACCTGTTGAGCTGTGAATGTAAAACCTCCAGCTGAGACTCCAGCTCACTGGGCCTCTCTTCTGTGAAGGGCGGCGGGTGGTACGAGTCCCGGACAGAAGACGATCGCCATGCGCGACTGGAAAACTGTTGTGACTGTCGGTCGGGCCAGTATCGATACATTCCCGGCACATTCAAAGATGAAGCTGAAGAAAGTAACGTGTAAAGTAGTTACCCATGTAATTTGATCGAAGCAATAGGAATGTCCACAATGGTAAACAGAGATACCTAATATTAAAGGGGGCTTGTGAAGCGTTTGTCCACTAATGGCACTGTAGAGCCACGTCTTGAGGTAAGGAATTCATTGAGCGTGTCGGTTTGTCCACATTCAGTACTTGTTTAAAACGCGTCCTCTTTGTCACTCCAGGACAATGACATTTCACGGCCACCTACCTTCGTGGCCCCTGTCCAACACTGCTTCCCTCCCCACTGATGTGCCACCCGGGGGCAGCACCTGCACCACAGAGGGGGAGTAGTCCCGCGCGGCATCCTCCGGTGGATAAAGCTCTACTCGGGCACCATGAGCAAGACACTTAGTCAGGTCCTCGCTGGACTGGGAGCATGGGGATCCGCAGCTACAGCGGTCGTCCCAGTGGGCCCGGGCGGGTGAGTGCCGATGACGGAAGGACTGAAGTGGGTACGAATCCTCATGATCGATTCCATCTGTTCACAGGAAAGCATTTCACTCAGTTACAGCATTTTGCGGTACATCCTCTGCACTCGCTTATCAGAAGATAAATATACAAACAATAATCTAATGATCACCACATATCTCACCTGGCCTGATTCGGCAGTCAAGGGTGTGGATTCTGTGTCTCGGCTTGTGGTGATATTCACAGTCGTCACAAGAATCATCTGTTGTCATTATTGGCGGCGCTTGATCGGCCTGATAAACACAAGAGAAAAAAAGAAATAGTGACAAAATCACACATGACTGTTCAGTGAAATCGAAAAAGGCCAGGATTTTCGTTGTTATCCTAAAAAACGAGCTACCGACGCACGTCTCTCAGGTCAAACGTTATCTCCAGGTTCCTCCAGAAGTTGTCCGCAAAGCCGGGGTAGATGTCCAGGACCTCCAGCAGGTTGTCCCTATGGATGCGGTGAAGGTCACAGTAGGTGGCGGTGCGCACGTCAGAATTAGACTTCCCGGGCTCATCGTACAGGTGAATGGGCTCACCAAAGATGTCATTCTTCTCTGCAAGTGCATGAATACATTTGATTTGATTTCTCTTTTATGGTTTTGGAAGATTTCAGAGGCGCTGCATTAGAATTACGTCTTGCCTAATATGGCCACCACCCACACTTTTTTATGGTTTGGAAGATTTCAGAGGCGCTGCATTATAGTTAGGTCTTACCTAATATGGCCACCACCACATCATCCCTGATGACCTGGATCGAACCACGGGAGATGAAGAAGAGCGAGTCCAGGATGTCTCCGTAGTGGATTAGAGTATCGCCCGGAGGAGCGTGTACCGTCTTGAACCTCATGGCTATAGCGCGCAGACAGGCTTGACTGCCTCCACGGAAAGCCTTACAGTCCTGTAGCAGGGTTCTGTTCAAGTGCAAACAGATGTCCGCCTGAAAAGACTCGGGAAACCCCTTCAACACCTGAATATGGAAGGAACAAAAACACCAAAATATCAGCGATTAGATGCAAAAACTGAACACCGAACAATCACGCTCTTACATTTTTTTTGTTTACTTACAGCATTCATGTCAATGCCATTGGTGTAAGACCAGGCGTGCTGAAAGTACTCCTCCAGCCTTTGGCGCAGGCCACCTGGGATCTGGTGGAATCGGATGAACTCCTTGACTCGCAGCATCTGGGTGTGGTAGCGGGTTGTACCCGAGTACAGCCGCTGGATGATGGCAGATACATTCCCAAATATGCTGGCATACATCAGAGCTGAGACAGAGGCAAACGAGGACGAACAGATAACAAAGTCGTTTCAATTGGAATGTTTGATAAAAAAGTTATGAAAACAGTAAAACAGGCAGAGTTCGTGTTCTGTATAGTAAGGGACTGCACAAAAATTGTTGGCGTGACTGGAAATGGTGAGGATTCTTTTTTTTAGAAAGGGAAACATCCCAACAGTGTTATTCAACTCACAGCCAATGACCATGACGCAGATGGAGAAGATCTTCTCCGAGTTGGTGTTGGGAGAAACGTTACCGAACCCCACACTCGTCAGGCTGCTCAAGGTGAAGTACAGGGCAGTGACGTACTTGTCTTTGACCGACGGACCGGATCTGGAGTCGCTATCGTTGTACACCTTGCCCAGTTGCTCAGCCAGGTTGTCCAGCCAACCGGTCTCCGTGTAAGGCCTCTCCACGAAGCCGATGGCGTACCAAATGCAGGCCAACCAATGGGCGATGAGTACAAAGGTGCACATGAGTAAGAAGAGGACAGCAGCCCCATATTCAGAATATCGGTCCAGTTTTCTGGCCACGCGGACCAATCGCAGCAGCCGAGCTGTTTTCAGCAGGCTTGTTAGGGTTGCCATCTTTGTTGTCCAACAACAATAGGGAAGAAGATGTTAGGCAGGGAAATGACCAGAAATTATTTTTGGAAGCTTACACCATTGCAGGATTAAAGCCAAAATAATTTTAGAATTAATAAAAACAATGTAAACCTTTCTCAAAATCTTCAAACGATTAAAAAAAACTTTCAGGCAGAGTTCTTACCTCATCAGAGCCAGATCTGAAAATGAGAAGGTCAAAAGGGATCGCTGCAAAGAGGTCAATCGGGAACCAGCCTTTAATGTATTGCTTCGCTATCAGGCCCGGCTGCGTGACTACCTCGTCATTGTGGTCCACGTACGTCGTGCGGAGGTTGATGACTATATCCACAATAAACAGCACATCCACCAATAGGTCTGCCATATTAAGAGGGCTACATATGTAGCCACATCCCCTCTGACGTAAATCCCCATGCTCATCCAAGAGGAAGGTGGCTGAGTAAGGAGTGAAAACCGCCGTGTAGAGGACCAGGAGGAGAATGATCCAGTCCCAAAACGCCTTGAAGGGGCTGTAGTGAAGCAAGATCCACCATGTTGTCTCTGGCACCTGGAGCTTGTATTCAGGAAGTACATCAGACTCCAGAGAAAGCACCTGAGCATGAAGAGCGCAGCAATGATTCGCAGGTATGAACACAGGATTGCCTACTTTCATTGGGATACTGAACTACGCAATCGCATGATAAAAAAAACATTATCGAAAACAAACGGCGTCAATTTCAAAACTATCTTTCTTTCTGAACTAATCCAACAGACCTTTCTGGAAGACATACTGCTTTGACCGAGTTCTTGGTGGAGGCTGCGTGTTCGGGTTTTGCAACCTTGTAAGTCCAACAAATCCTTGACCATCCTTTCATTGGTGGCTCTCAGAGGAGGTTACATCCAGTTAGTACACTTATTTCCAAATAGCAAAAAAAAAAAAAAAGCTTCAAAGATAAAGCACCAGTGTGTTCTAATCAACCATGCAGGAGCTGACTGAGTGCAGGATGCTGGTGGCCTGGAGGGCTGTAATGATAAATTGGGTGTCACATAGCTGAGTTCATGTGCTGCCAGAGTCCTGTCGTTCCCTCTTCCCCAAATACAAAATGATATTTGCTGCCCTGACGGATCTGATCTCACTAATCTTGCGGATTGACCGATCTTTCTATTCATCAGATACATATATAGGCTTTCAGATGGACAGACAGACAGACAGACAGACAAGGGATCAACAAAAGACCCCGTGCAACAAGGACTCGGGTCCTTGCAAACAATTCATTTGTATCTATTTCATATGGGCCACTCGGCATCCCACAGAGGCAGTGATGCAGAACGCTGAGCCCCAGGGCTGCAGCAGTAACACCAGTTGATCTGAATTGAACTGTGGCTGAATGTAAAGTTGCCTTTCACACCCAAGAGGAAAACATTCAGCCACAACAGACCAATTACTGATTTTTCCACAAGCAGATATTTTTACGGCAGTCTTCCATCGCGGCAACCTCCCGGGGCCTCTTCATATCTTAGAAATCAAATCATTATGAATGTGATCTCTTAAATGAGACTGAACCTGGCAAGCTTCTCTAAGCTGGGGCCATTAGAATCACAGACCCTCACTTGAAATTTTGCAGTGAAGTTTTCTTTGCACCTCGAGTGTATAAATAGACACACGCAGCCAGAGGCCGAGCCCGTGTGAGGTTCTTGGCCCTCGTACCTGCGTGACCTTTTCTGTGACGTTCTGAGAGCGGTCCTTCACCTTGGAGGGGCTGAGCAGCTCCGTCTTGGGAGTTGGAGGCGGGCAGCATTCGGGGACCCTGCTGCCTTGCCCCCCACTCTTCATAGGATCCGGATCAGACATGGAGCTCTGCTGGATTACCGGTGATTGGAAAAAAACAAACTTTATATATTGGCCTAAGAGATCCCCAAAAAATCTTTATTAATCTTTTATTTCTTTATTTTTCTGGAAAGATATTTGGCTTACAAATGTTAGCTACATTACTGTGTTAATGATGTAGTTTTTTTTGCTAGACTGAACTTACATAGGAATGGTCTCATTATTTTTTCTTCAAAATTTTCAATATGAATGCCAAAAAAATTGAGAACTACCCAGTGACGTTTAATACTGGATACTGCCCTTGACATATTCCTCTCTACCCTCATTTCCCAGAATTCCAATCTAGCTGTGCCCCTCCCAAAACACTCTGCCCCCAAATACTGGATCGTCTCAATACTTGACTCACAAAGTGTAAGTGCACAGAGAACGTGCACTTAAATTGTGGCAGAAAAATGTCACGATATTTTAAGTCCAGTAATAAACAAAACTTACCTGATTTGAAACCAGAATATCACATCCTCCTTGGCCTTGACCAGTGCGCAGCCATCGTCCAAATATTCATCCCTCTGAACGCCCCTTCTTTTTTTTTTGGGAAGAGTACGTTCAAAAACGTTCACTCTCCTCCTCTTTCATGCTTCATATTAAGGCAAAACAAATGTACTTCTGGTTTTCGGTGTGCGGATGCAGACGTCAATGTCGAACCCTCCACTCTGGAACAGGGCAGAGGGCTGGCCTGCAGCTTGCATGTTGCGACAGCGCAACATTGGCCGACACTGGAAAACAATCGATGCCATACTATAGCAGAGAGGAACTGACGGGAAAATCCATGTCGAGCATTGATAAACAGAGCGGACGGGCTCAGAGCCATTACAGTGGACTTCCCCATTAACATAACATTCATACTTTCAATGTTCTCGTGGTCAGTTTGGTTTCGTTGTGCACATTTAAAATATAGTTCAGGCTGTGACATACGTGACACTGTGGTGCAAAAAAAATGAATACGATGGCTGAAGGTATAGTATCTGCTCAATATGTTGCATGCATACTGTTAATGTGGGATTTTATTGACTGCGATGTTGACACTACAGTAATATGAGGGGGTAATGACCTGTGATGACATTGGCTCCAAACGTCCTTCAGCTGCAACCTTCAGTCATGTCTATTCTTTTTTTAAATTTATTTCATGAATACACAGTTCTGCATGATTTTACAATGAGGAAGAAAGAGGACATGTCATATTAATACCTTTTAAATAGGTGTTCAATCTTTGTCATGGAAAAACCACACCAGACACAAATTATTGATCCAGCAGTGAATAGTCAAACGTGAAACAATATCTCTGGAGGGGACCTTTAAATTTATTTTATTTTTTGAATTTGATCCTTGTCAATGAATGCAGTTTGTTTTCGTTTTCAACTAGTTAAAGTTTAATTTTCCTTTGGACTTTGTGACATTTTCATTTCTTACCTCTGGGATCTCATGACAACACTTTCTTCCAACTATTAAATTTCCATCTCACGATATATGCTCAAGACCGGCTGCTAATGCACATCTGCTTGACTACAGGCAATATTTAAGGTGACCATCACTTTACATCTTAACAAGGACCACAGTTTATTGTCTCTTGATTTTTTAGCTCATATATCAAACATCATAATATCAAAATGTCCAAAACCCTCAGATTTTTAAACCCAGCAATGACTGTCAACTTGTAATGACACGACAAGCAGTCGTGTCAATGACCAGCGATGTAGGCCGTTGTCAAAACCTTTTCTCCGTGAAATGACGTATTCCACGTGGCAAACTGTTCAGTGTCCACCCAGTGTCCAGAGATCGTACTCAGCTGGCCGCCTGGATATTGTCCCACACTCTAACTACGTCTGGACAGTCATTGAGAGCATCTACTAGTGTGGAGGCAGCATCCAGCTGGTTCGGGTCCAGAGACAAGAGGTTACCGGGAACAAACTCCGTCCCAGAAGACACGACCTGCACTCCCAGCTCCTCTAGTGAGGCCCGCACCTTATTCAGCTCCGTCGTGTCACACATGAACTAGAGAGAGATCAGATCAAACAAAGTCAAACCATAAGTAGGAAAAATACAGGAAAAAATAAATAATGTTTGGTTTTTTGACATGTTACATCACTCAACCCCCAGACCAAACATTTTGTTGACAAAGCCTTTCGACACTAACCAATGAAAAGGTTGTGTTACAGTGTTAAATTTTACAAGAGGAAGGGGTTCCTCGTCTTCCTGGTGGTCTCCAGTGGAGATTATTGTTTAGAAATAATGTCGATGCTAAGCTAAATGTGTTGTAAAAATTTATAAATACAGTAATTGGACAATTTTATACAGAGGATTCAACAGATGATTGGTCGTGTCTTTTCCTCAGGATTATATAATACACCTCTGCCGGTCTGAGGACAGTCAGGCACATTTGATTATTAATAACAAAAAGAAGATGCCTCTGACCTTCAGGAGAGGCTGCTCCTCCTCATCCTCCGTCTCCTGGACATCTTCGGCTCCCGCCTCAATGGCCAGCTCCAGAGCTCTCTCCGTCGAGATGGTCTTGCCCGGCGCACCCACCACCCCCTTCTTGGTGAAACTGTGGCGGAGCCTGTCCGACAGCGTCCCACTGTGGACGAGCAAAGAATTACACCTTCAGCACAACATAATCCCACATCAATCTTCTTCAACCTATTTGAACAGGACATTTCTCTTTAAAATTCATACAACTTGTATATTTGCCTTTTATACACTTCATCATGTATTTCTAAGATAAGGGGTGTTTGTGATTTATTTTACTCTGCAAGCAAAGCTGCAGAGCTACAGTATTGTATTTTTTAAATGTAACTGCGTAGGTAATGAATATTCTTCCAAAAATCGTTTTAACGAAAATCATCACATTGATATTGCAGCATGATTTTATTGAATATATCATTACTTTTTTGCTTCTGTGCCAACAGATTACTGTGCAACACAAACTATCTTGCAATACAACACACAGTGCTATCCACAGTTGCGTAAAATGTATCATACCCTAAATTCTTGTATATTACATTGTTGCATTTTTCACCTAAATCTTCCCATATCTTTGACCTGTGTACAATAATACTGATATAAAACATGCCATTCTCGTTTAGAATAACTTATTTCTATCAGCTACTTTCAATCAATAAATTGGTGCACACACGCAGTCATTTTTTCTTACGCACTGTTGATGTAACAAATATTCTCAGGGTAACACAAAGAATCGTTGTTACGGGCGAAAAGCAAATGGAATATCTGTGATGGAGAATTTCTTGTATTAAAGAAAAAAAGTTCCTACTGACCCGTTCTTGTTCAGCAGGCGTTTAATGTCGTGGTGGCTGCGGGCGATGCTGTCAGTGAGGACCTCGATGAGCAGCACACATCCACCGGGCCCCCGGGCTTCAAACGTGTGCTGGGACACAGGTTTAGCCTTTTCCTGTAGAGCCAGGAGCAAAAGGTACGATGGAGTTTAGTGAAGCAAATTATTCATTTATAATATTTTAAAATGTCTCTATATGTCAAGGAGTGCTGTAGCTAGTTGTATGACTCATGATGGCTCAGAAAGACACTTGTGTTATTATTCTTTTTTCACAGTGATAATGTTGTCAACCTACCGCACTCTTAAGCACAGCCTCTATGGAAGCTTTGGGCATGTTTTTGTTCCTGCACTGCTCCAGTATGTGCGCTAAGTTGATGTTCAGGTCGGGGTTGGATCCTCCCTCTGCAGATGAAACCACATTTGAAATTAGCTACAGTCCACAAGTGTGAAAAGAGATCCACACTAACTCCCGCCTCACCTTTCACAGCGATTTTAATCATCAGGCCCAGCTTCATGATCATCTTCCCCCTGGCCTCATCTTTGGGTCCTTTGATGTGTTTCACCTTTGACCACTTGTTGTGTCCCGCGCACAAGGCGGAGCAGAGCTGCAGCGTCCGGACAGGGGAGCTCATCCACACGGGAGACAGCGCGCCTGGAGCCGGCGGAGGGGCCGACTTCACCCCGGACGAGCACCTGCACCAGGCGGCCAGTGTCCGGGGGAGCGGGGCCCGGAGAGCCGCCCTCAACACCTCCGCCCCCAGCATGCCCTTCACACACACGCACACGCGCGCGCACACACACACACACACACACACACACACACACACACACACACACACACACACACACAAACGAAGTATCAGAGGGTTAGAGTCAGACCTTACATTTCAGAAATGATCAAATAAATGACAGAAACCACCGGAAGTAGAGGGACTTACAGTCGCGGGTGTGTGGAGAAACACGCAGCTGCTGCTGCCCTTGTTCTGGAACCGGCACTTCCTGGTTGCTGTGACGTCACACGCCTTTCAAAATAAAAGTTCGATCACATGTTGAGGTCATTGTTTAAAAAAAAAAAAAATCTGTTTGGATTTGTTGTAGTAGGTGAGAAGTTTCCGCTGATAAAGACGTGGTCAAATGCTTGGGCCAGTGTATTTCTTTCTTTTTGCAAAAATATATTTACAATTACAGGATTACTCTTAATGTGTTTTGTCCAGTTTCCTATTTTTCCTAAAATTATTGGATTTGTTTCAGTAATTGACATACATTCATATATTTTTACTATATATATAATTTTATTGTATAGTTTTTCACTTACTTACAGTACTTGCTTTTTAAAATTATTTTGTTATGAACCAAAACACAAAGCAAATTCCTTGTTTGTCAAAACCTAATGAACACTATTCTGTTTCTGGTGATATCAAGTTGTGATATAGTGTGTCTCTTCTCCCATTACGTACTAAATCTCAACAAATCATGAAATATTAACATTTAATGTTAATATTGTTAATTATTTTCTTAAATTATGCAAATTTAGATACAAAAACAAGCTCTAGCACCAAATAAAGCGTTCAGATGGCAGATATTTTCAGGCACTATGGGTGCACTAAGCTGTGTGATGACTTCTAATCAGGTTAATATTTTCTCCCATGCAGGTTTATAGTTGAGTCATTTTAATATACTTATTCTCATGCATGTCCTTCTCAGTTATTGTAAGTTGTATTACATGAGGAAACTGTGTAACAAATTCTGAACCTTGGGAACTTTAAATCCCTTTAAGGACCCCTGGGTGTTTCTGGTTGAGTTTTGGAACCACTGCAGAATAATGTTTAAAGTTTAAAAATAGAGTTTAACGGCTGGTCTTCAAAATTATAGAAACACCAGTCAAAGTATTGTGCCCCTTTCCCATATCACTTTTTAAATCTGATCGAGTCAGGGAGGTTTGCTCTTACAATTATAGGATCCTGTAAATGGATCAAACAGTTACAGTAAGTCTGGTCTGAATCCGTTTCCTCTGAATCGTTCATTCGTGGGAACTAGTGAGGAAATCTTTTTCCCCCGGGCCAAAGCTTATTAAATTCTGCTGCTTCTATTTATGATGGTGGGGCATTATAATGGGGCCCAGCCTTTATTGTTCAGGCACGTTGATTTAGAAACCAGGAGCATGCTGCGTGTACGTAGCTCCTGTATAACATATTTGATTGTGGGATCAATATCCACATAAAAATTGTGTTAAAGGAGTTGAGACAGAGACAGATGACCACACCAGAGGAGCACAAAGAGTTAAGTGAGATGGAAACCACAGCCAATCAAGACCAACCCATCTCCAAACAGACAGCAGTCCAAAGAACTGCAAAAGGAGGAGGTTACCGTCACAGCGCTCCTCTCTCTCTCTCTCTTCCCCACAGAAACCTTCTCAGACCAGACCACGCACTGCCAAAAACATGGTCATCCAAACCTGATTAATCCATAGAGCATCAAGGAGAGGTACTGGAGAGGATGTCAAGACACCCCAAAAGCTGAAGAAGACCTTGAAAGGATATAATTATGGACTGATGAAATAAAGTTAAAAAAATAACCCCGGATGGAGCACTGGTGAGGTACCAGAGAAGAAGAACAGTCTTTAACCTGCGGAGCAAATGATCTGAGAGTGTTTGGCATTCAGTTCTGTTCAAGTCAACAGTACAAGAGACGTGATGTTGTGTGCGCAGGGAATCGGCACCGTGGCTCTTTTCTACTGTGTTCATCTGATGACAGTGACGGCACTGGTAAGTCTACTCTAGTTATCCTGGCTACTGATTGTTGTGATTGAGTTAATGATCACTTCATTAATTGATTGTGTTAAAAATAACTATTATTGTCCCTTCAGAGATTACATTTTTTAATTGTTTAAACTAAAACTTTCCCCACACTGAAGTGGTAAGACACTTTGTTGTCTGTTTGCTTTTACATTTAGTCTCTCAAAATAAGAATATGCTCATATTATATACTTTTAATATTTTATAATTTGTGTAAACACAAGTTTAAGTGGGTCAGAAAAGATTTGTGTGAAATCTTTATGAAATTTTTATTTAATTGGGGTGATATTTGTGGAATATCACCAATTCAAAAAAGATAAACCCAGCATGGAGTATATTCTCTTAATTCGGCTGCATGTTCCATGTTCTGAATGAAAACCTTTTCACACAGTAGCATCATACAATGCACCTTATTATGACATGTGCATCTGAAGTAACACCCACACACTGCTGCACTTTGGGTCAAATATAGAAAAAATTCACGTGTCTGTGACTTTCTTTGAACATTTGAATATTGAACATAGATTTATTTTGTGCTTCTGGAAACATACCAACCATTCACCAGCAAGACTCTGACTATAGATGAATGGTGACGCTTTTACTTTTTCAACAAATAAGAGGATGTGGAATTATTATATCATTTCTTTTTTTAACTGTTGAAAAAGTTACTCCACGTCATTTCATTTGTTAAAGAATTGTCTGTCGTTCGTAAATTTTGCTTGTGAATGACTGGCATATTTCCCAAAGCACAAATAAGTTAAAGATAAATCTAGATCCAAAACTCAATACGTTTTTTGGAGCCCACTGTAAATGTAGTTTATGTCCAAATGTAAAATAAGATGGCAATGAAGCCTCTTCCAAGAAACATTCACAGCATCACACCAACACGTCTGCAGTAGTGAAACTGAAACGTCAGCCCTCAATCTCCGGTCCCTCAATGAGAGATCACCTGTAGGTGTACTTTACCTCACAAGCCTCCATCAGCTCTGATCCCTTCAACCTTTCACCTACTGATGCACGTCCTCACTCTTACCACCGTCACCTCTGAGCCTCTTCTCTTCATCTTCCCCGGGTCGATCCTGCGCTTCGACAGCAGACAGACTTACAACCTCCTGCTCGGTCAGCCTGAAAATCACTTTACATAAAGCGGAGGCCTGAGAGGACAAATTCAATTATGACACAAAGGCGAGGGGAACGTCTGAGACCAATCCTTCTGCTTACACTCTCTGTCCGTCAGCAGAAAACAACCCCGCTCAAAGAAAAGTAAATGAATTGAACTTCAGGTATTGAATTATGCTCCATGTTGAAACTAGAGTACAATCATTGTGTAATTAAGCATGTTTAAAATTATGGCCCCAGAAACACACACACACACACACACACACACACACACACACACACACACACACACACACACACACACACACACACACACACAAACAAACACACACTATAAGGATTGTCATCACTGCCATAGTCCACAACACAACTAGTCGTTGGAGCTGTCTAACATGTGTGTATTGATTTTGGCTGTGAGTCCCCTCCCCAAACAAATCCCTGGCGGAGATGATTGCGCTATACAGACAATACTGTAAACACTGCACACCCATTGGCAGTTTTATCTCAATGGCCCGTGCCAAGAATATTACTTATCACGTATCCATTGATTATTCCACTGGGATTTTAATCTGTTTAACAAGAGCTGCTTAGTTTGTGAGGGTGACAGCTGTGAGAGGAAGCAGTAGAGGAAGTAATATTGAATACTGAAATCCTTTGTTTAACCAATTTCCAATTCCACATCTTAAAAAGACTTAAAAAACGACACCATTCAGTTAGATTTTATTAAGATGATATTTGCCTAGGAACTACAGCAGCCAAATTACTTTTGAGCTAAATAAAAAACAATAAATTGATATTCTTGCCACAATTTTCCCACAGTTAGGCACCCGTACTGTAAGTAGTTTAATGCACTGGTTCGCAGCCTATAGGGGTCCAAAAGGTCAGAAAATGAATCTGAGGGGTCGAGAGACATTTACTGTAAAGGGAAAGAATAGTTGACGTTTTTTCAACTATTCTGTAATGTTTGTGGAATAATGAATGGTATTTACCTCCTTTGGTCTCTAACTAAGATACTTAGAGATTTCCAAGGCCACAAGTTACATCTTCAACAATGCAAGTTATTATAAAGTCTCATCATATAGTTTATTTAATGCAAAATAGAATCTGAAAAGTAATTATTAACGAGATTTGTAAAATAAAAACGGTATGTTGCTCCACATTGCACTTGACGCTCTGCTGAAAGGACAAAGTCACAGAAGCAAACTCATGCGTGTGACGTGTTTCTTTTCTTTACTCGTTTCTGTCTTATCATCACTCTCTCACTGTTTTCTTCTGTCTGGCAAAGCGTTTTCATGCGAGTTCTCCGGTTGACTCACCGCTAGTTTTGCTGCTCTGTTGTGAAATGTTCCCCGGAACACAAAGTTTCTTGTGTCGGCTACTTCTCACTAGAATGGCCGTGGTCCTGAGGACAAGGCCCCCAAGTGGCCAAAGGCAGAGGAAGGGGGTTTGGCGGAGGATCATCACATACCGCACCCTCACACAACTATTTCACAACAGCTAGAGGCAGCACATCGGACCATCGGGAGCGTTTGTGGTTGGTACATCATCCTGGTTGGAAAGAGTCTTCAGAGAGATTTTTCGAAAGTTTGTCGGCGGGCACCTTCAAAGGTGAATAAGTGGGAGGGGGAAATGTGGTCAGATGAGCTGTAGTTTGCCTTGAGGTTTGGACCAATAACAAGCAACCCAGTGAGACGCCCGAAAATACATTAAAGCCAATTTGTGCTTGAGCAAATGAGATCTTTCTGAAAAGGATGATGTCCTCAATGACTTTATTTGTGTTAAACTATTTACTACAAAGCTATGGCACATAGATACATGGTGAGATTAATTAACTGCCTTCCTTTGTAACATAGTTTAAGTAAATGAATGGAAAGCTATCGGCTGCCTAGGAGGTAGGAATACACCCACAATCTAAAATTGCATGGCATACATTTCAAAAATGCTCATGTGAGGAGCTAAAACGTACAAAAACACTCGTTTGGGCCTTAAATGCACCGTTAAGAGGTTCGATCCAACTCTCTTCTCTCTTCTCCAGATAGACTCTGACGATGTCATCACACGAGACGAGCAGATCTACGTTCTGATAGGTGCTCACGCCCGGTGTGAAAGGAACATTCGGACACAGTTGGTGCTGGTCAAAGGTGTGTCTGTGCTGCTATACCAATCAGAAATAAGGACAGGACACTGATCGGGTTCGTGTTGTTTGAGTCAAGTTGATCGCAGCATGTGTCAGTCACGTTAAGACACCAGCTCTGTCCATTTGGCAAATGTTGACTCTGCCCCTGCACATGTAGAAGAAAAATATGTATTTTTTCAAACTTCAGTGATTGTGAACAGGTTCCATGACTTCAGTAAGTTTTAAGCCTTCACTACAGGTAAATGGTCGGGAATATGATGATCATGCTGACTGGATTAGGGGAGTAGGGGTTTGCTAAGCAGATCCAGTTAGGTCAGTGAGTGCATGTCCAAAAATATAACCAGAAACTGCTGATTTATTTAGATCAGATATAACACCCATCCAATATCCTGCCGCCGGCCGGTATCGCTGTGATTACAGGTACAGACAATAGCAGGACATTTTTAACCGAAACAATGACGTAGAAGCTGATGACAGCATTTCTATAGATATGTTTATTCAATGGTGCATTTGAAAATAAATTTTGGTCAAGGCAGCGGCTTTTTTTTTTGACATTCAGTGCAGTATCCCAAATGAAATAGAATAAAATGATCTATTCGCATAATAATTTTATAACCTACATTGAAAGATAATGAGAGATTATTCAATTGCCCCCTGGACATTTGAAATTCCATAATCACAATCCATATTTTTTTAAGCATATCTTTATTTAGTAAGCAGCAAAAATGCATTGCTTACAAACATCTGACAAGTGACATATTCCTTAATTGTGCTTGAATAATCGAAAAAAAAGTTCTTGAACCCTGACCCGTCACAGAGAGACACAGCTGATCCTTCTGCCTCTGGTTTCTGAAACAGAAAGTGGCAACCAACCACCTCTGCATATTTGACTACACCTATCAAATGAATATAAAAGAACAAAAATGTCGAAGAAGTTTAAATCCATCGATACGTTTGATGGAGCAACGTCCACACATTGGCGGTACACAGTTCATCTGCTTCTTTTATTTGTGAAGAGGGAGACTGCATCCCAGAGTGGGACGGGATCATCTGCTGGCCACGGAGCAGAGCGGGTCGGCTGGTCTCCATGCTTTGTCCAGAGTACATCTACGACTTCAACCACCGAGGTAGCTCACACACAATTCCCACTACACACTCGCGCAAAGCACTAACATGGTGTCTTACTGGACTAAAATCACAAAAGAGCTGTTTTAGAGTGTCAAATATCCTCATTAATTTCAAACACACTTGTTTTGATGTTTCCCTGTCCGGTCACCCCTGTGGCCCAGGGCGAGCCTACCGCCAGTGTGATGCGTGGGGAAACTGGGAGCAGGTGTCCAGTATCAACCGCACTTGGGCCAACTACACAGAGTGCACCACATACTTGACCTCCAACCACAGGAGCCAAGAGGAGGTGTGACCATGTGACATTTGTCTTAATGTGTATATAGACGATCTAAATTTTTATATAATTTTTACGTATATATATATCACCAAAAAAAATATTACATATTTATATATATATTATATTTGCACATTTACATACGTCAGTCAGAAGACATTTGAGGCTGAAGCAGATGCCTCTTCCATGCCATTGTTTTCTTTTGCTCAGTGAAGGTGGACAGATTGTGCTTTTAATAATAAAAAATATTCTGCCACCCACACATGTACTGACAGTAGCATAGAGTATGACTCCTGCAAACTGCTGTACTGTCTCTGTACCATACTGACCTGGTGTTGGCCTGTGGCATCTCTGTATTTATCTGTACACACGCATGATGTTGTTCAAGTATGTTTTTTGTTTTGTTTCAGAAAGTATTTGAGAGACTCCATCTCATGTACACTGTTGGCTACTCCATTTCTCTCACATCACTGTTGGTGGCAGTCTCCATCCTCTGCTATTTCAAGTAAGAAACAGAAAACATTGACCACATGACCCTTAACCCCACCTTCACATAATAAGCATCCAAAGTCACTTGCTTCCGTTTCAAAAGAATATACAGCTTTGTCCATGAAACCGGTAAGAGTTTGTTAATATGAAGTTCATGAGAATTCAATTAAAAAAAAAATGTGGTGCAAAGTACTTTGTACTAAAGTGCTATAGAAATTAAGTTTGTTATGATTTTATTGCGTTATTATAATTATCTCTCGCTGTTTTTCCCTCTCTCTCTCTCTCTCTCACACACACACACACACACACACACAAACTCACACACACACACACACACACACACACACACACACACACATAAACACACAAACACACTCGCAGGCGTCTCCACTGCACACGCAACTACATCCACATTCACCTCTTCACCTCCTTCATATGCCGAGCAGTCAGCATTTTTGTGAAGGACGCTGTGCTCTACTCCGTATCTGAGGACAGTAAGACTGAGCCTGAGTTCACTGCGCAGAAGCCCCACATGGTACCCAGTATGCTTTTGACAGTACCTATTCTTCTTGTATTCTTAAATCCATTATTGACAGCTCTGTTCACCTGCTGTTCCGTGTCCACAGGCCGGTTGTAAGGTTGCTGTTACTCTCTTCCTGTATTTCCTGGCGACCAATCACTTCTGGATCCTGGTGGAGGGGTTGTACCTACATAGCCTCATTTTCATGGCCTTCCTCTCTGACAAGAACTACCTGTGGGCCCTCACCATCATCGGGTGGGGTAAGCAGGCGACACTGTTGTCACACATGGAGCTAGAGTTAATCATCACGCTGCTGATTTCTCTTTTTCCGTCCTCTGTGATCATTTAAGGTGTCCCGGCTGTGTTTGTGTCCATTTGGGTCAGTGCACGAGCATCAATGGCAGACACACAGTAAGTCGTGTGACGCATTCAAGTGTCTAATATTCACTTGACACCTGTGTCACAAATTCTTGCTTGATCTCTTCGGTCTCTGCTTTCAGATGCTGGGACATCAGTGCTGGAAACCTGAAGTGGATCTATCAAGTTCCCATTCTGGCAGCCATTGTTGTAAGGAAAAGGAATTAACATTTAAATACTGTTAATGGATATTTGATACTGAGGTTGGACTCTCTGCCCCTGCAGGTGAACTTCCTCCTCTTTGTCAATATAATCCGAGTTCTGGCCTCTAAACTGTGGGAAACCAACACTGGTAAACTGGATCCTCGACAGCAGTACCGGTAATTGTTCATTTGAAGAACGATAACCTGAAAAGACTGATCGTGTAATAATTTGTTTCCCTCACAAATCGCCACATGAATGTTTCTGCTCTTTATGGTCAGGAAGCTGCTCAAGTCCACGCTAGTCCTCATGCCCTTGTTTGGCGTTCACTACATGGTGTTCATGGCTCTTCCCTACACCGAGGTCACCGGGCTGCTGTGGCAGGTGCAGATGCATTATGAGATGTTCTTCAACTCTTCCCAGGTCAGAATACACAAAATCAACCTTCTACATGAAAGAACGCAGTGACTTTTCAGTATTTTTGCAAATATTCTTTGCCATCCTACTCCTACACTGATGACAAACACTGATGTGGGTGTAATTCTTCTTAACAAAATCTCCATTTCCTCTTTCCAGGGATTTTTCGTGGCATTTATCTACTGTTTCTGCAATGGGGAGGTAATGAAGCTGTTATTTAGTTTTAAAGAACTCAGACTGTGATAGATTTTAACATTCTATTTGCCTCCTCCCTCTTGTTCTCAGGTGCAGGCAGAGGTGAAGAAGGCGTGGTTGAGACGCAGCCTCGCTCTTGACCTCAAACAGAAAACCCGGATGACCAGCAGCGGCGGCGGAGGCAGCTGCTACTACGGCGGCATGATGTCACACACCACCATGCACAGTGTCAGCTTGTCCGCTGCCAATCCCAGAGCGCTTTCCTTCACAGGAGGCGTGATGGGATCAGGTGGAGGTGCTGTCGGCGGGTCAGGGGTCAGGCCGCCACGCCACACCTCGCTCCACCCACAAACCAGCCTACCTGGATATGTTCCTGGTGATACTGAGACCTCGGGCGTTTTTGCCAGACATGTCAGAACCAGCAAAGGAAATCATGACTGGAGAAGTCACGGGGCACCTTCAACCCAAACCCCTGGAGCAGAAGACGCCGACAGCTCCTTATCTCTGAAGGAGCTGGAGACAATCTTGTGACTGGGTCATTGGTCATAATGATCTCTCTCGATCTCAACTTGTAAGCCCGATTGAACAAGAAGTCCTTAAAGTGCTCAGGAAAATGGACATTCCAACATGCACACCTTCATGACAGCTGCTGAGGAAGATCGTCAACAATGATAGAGGTTTGAGGCTTTGTCGGTGGGTTCCAGCGGGTCACAGACACATTTTAATTTTCGCAAAATAACATCAAAATAAGGATTGGAGGAAACTTTGTGCTGGATATCTTGTGGGTTTATTGAATTTCTGTCAGTGTACAGGATTTGTACATCACTTGTTTAATGCTTTGAAATTATGTTAAAGAAATGAGGATGTGATGCTGCAGAGAATTCAGAAAAGTACAGACAGTGTTTACACACAGTGAGATCTTGAGGGTTAATTTTTCTCCCACTTCACATCTTTCCTGTGTTGGATTTTCCATGCACGACTGGCTGACCCCAATTCAAACGGCTGTGTGTTGCAGAATCTGCTGTATCCTCCCTTTTTTTTTTTTTTTTTTTTTTTTACAAATAATGACTTCCAGGCAGCAGCCACACATTATATTTTATACATTACAAAGCACTGCACTACAAATATCAGTTTTCCCAAAAAGCCGATGGTCCCAGATGAATTATTTTTCATCATATAGTCACGTCTAGACAGGCAGGCAGACTCTCTGCACCTTTGTTGTCACTCCATGTTGTCTACTCATCAGTATTTCAGGACCCTGAGGGCTGATAACACAAACCTTTGGCCCCTCACAGGTCAAACCCCAACTCCTTCCATCGTGTCACCTCTGCCCTGAATGCCTTCACAACACCGTCCAGAATTTCACACGTTCCCCTTAGGCCTTGGCTCGGGGGCAGGAGGCACCTGAGTGTTTCGTAGACCTCGAGCGTGACTGACTAAACATGCAGCACAAGCCACCAGTATTCGCACGATTAGCAGACAGGGAACTGCGCCAGTAAATAGCAATCTATATTGCTGCTTCTCTGTTTATATGATGTACAGTGTAAGATTATGTTCAGATTATGTTGATACCTATTTTGATATACAGCAGACTGACACTCTTAATAGAAAATCAACAAAAGCAAGTTCAAAATGACATCTCTGGGGAGGATACTGAATTATACATGAGCATAAGTGCATTTTTTGAGTAAAGTGGATAACGTGGAGATGTAAATCAATATTGATTCATACTGACACTTTTTGGCCCTGGACATCTTTTGTTCCTCGTGTTTCTGCGTCGTATACGTCACATCTGCAAAATACTCAACAGCATATTGGAATCTGAAAAGACCCACATGATTTAAATATTTCATTGCATAATAATCCAGCGAGGTGAAGAAACAATTTGCTTTCAAGACAGAACAGTATAGAGCCATGGGGATATGATTATTGGTTAAAGGGGCACCCCACCAGTTTGAATTAAATAAACCTAAAGATGTGATCGGGTTTATCTTAGTTCAAGACCTGACTTATACAATATGCAGGTGTGGGGGTTTAAACTAAATCTTCCCAGCTGTCCCTAACTTTGATTCCAGTGCTTGAATGATATTCAAGATCTGTAGCCTGTTGTTAAAATAAAGACATTGCAAGTGAAAATGTTCTCAATGATATGCTATTTCAAAATTGTGTGTTACAGTGTCAAGACATGCTTAAAATGCATAAAGCAAACTGCCCAGATGAGATTATGATTTTCTGGTTAGAGACTACAGTTTACCATTTCACAGCTCAGATCTGGTCAAAACAGGAATATGAAGCATTGGAACACAAAAAGCACCACACACACACACACACACACACACACACACACACACACACACACACACACACACACACAGATATGCATGAGTGATTACTCCTGCACCAGGACAAAAAGATCACAACCCCCAACACCCCCAATCCAGCAACATGCGGTGGCGACCAACTGTCACTTCATTTGAGAGAAAAGGTTTAAGTGTCTCTTTGAGCTTGTTGATGACATGTTTACAATTGATTCAACTCAACTTGGTTCAGGATCAAGATTCTCAACAACAATGTGTTCAGGGGGCGGCTGGAGGAGGAAAACGACAAGAGGCTGAAGGATGAGGAGGAGGAGGCTGATCAGAAATCACAGAGGGAGGAAATGATCCAATATGATGACTGCGGTGGTGGTGTAGATGATATCACCTCTGTTATACCGTAAACCCATGTTCAGAAATGAAACCACAGAAATATCTGTCACAAAATGAAACTACAATACTACAAAAAGGTTTTTTCATGGACGAATGCACATGAAATATATGTAGGGCAGTACTGTATTTTCTTCTTACAGCATTTGATTGTGCAGCACATTACTGTTTTTTATAATTCATATAGGGTAAAAATACTATATTCTAATAAATATATCTTACATTACATAACATAGCAGCAATTCTTAGTAAAATCCTACCATGTGGACTGTATATCCTCTTGTTCTAAGTATTCAAGCCAATGTCTCTTTATGTTTAAATATTCTAATTGTTTTCAGTGTTATTTTTATCATTTGCCCAAAGAGTCAGCCTGACATTTTTGTTATGTTTGGAAACTTTGGGATCCAAATAATGTTTGGCTGCACAGCATAAGTCTGTAATGACTGACCCATCAGATGTTTTTTATATTATCATTTTAGTCTTGTAACATTTGAATAAACAGCACTAGTCTGCTGTAGGCCACATGTATGTAGCTATATTGGATGTTCATACCAGGGGAGTCTATCTCATGCGAACGATGACTGAGGTCTTTACACGATATCATGTGAAAGTACACGTCAGTGACGCTGCTGAGACGATCCAGCCACGTCATGATGAGGTCACTGAAAAGGGGCGGTGACAGAGAGAGGGAGAGAGAGAGAGAGAGAGATGGAGATGGAGAACGCACAGCTGTAATCCAGTCCTCTGTGTAGTGGAGTTATAATAAAAGCAGAACAACGCTGTCGCTGCGTGTCCGATGATTGAAGCCGTGTCCTCCGCGGCATCTTCTCCGGCGTCCGGCGGTGAGTGTGGAGGGAGGGGAGGGGTCCGACTGGGAGGGGTCCTCTGACATCAGGGCTGCCTCCTCCTCCTCCTCCTCCTGGATGGAGCCCGGCTGTGTGCAGGCAGCGATGGCCATGGGAGATGTCTCGAAGAAAGCTTCGGCCAGGAACGTGGCGGCGGAGAGGACGAACCTCATCACCGTCTGCAGGTCGGTTCCTTGTCGGAGATGCTGATTTGTGTTTCAGTGCGTGCAGCGCTCTGATATGACAGATGTTGATTCTGGGTGGCCATGTGAGTAGCCTATATATTCTGTCCGTTTGACTACACCACATTTAATCCTGGTGTTTTATTCTCCCCACGGACAATATATGTTTATATGACGTATTTTGACGTACACGTTTACGTCATGATCCCTGTAATAAGTCTGTTTAATGAACTCTGTGAACCAGAGGCCAGTGTGTGCACCAATGACTTAACATGACAAGTACTATTTATTTGTATGTAGGGCTCACAGACAGTCTGGCCTCTGTGAGTTTAGCATTGTCATCCTTGCCAGGGCGATTTATGATCTACAAGCTGATGGCGTGGTTGCTATGACGACAACCTTCCTGGGGCAAGGACTAGCTTGGCACCCCAGGGACCCACGGCGCAGGCAGGCAGTGTATGGCCTGCACATCGTAGAAGTATATCCTCAAAGGGCTTTGGAAGAGCTCAAACACTTACAGATGGACATTTTGCCGTATCCCGCCTCTGAGACTCTCAGTGAAAACACACATTCACCAATGAGCAGCCTGTGTTCATGGTGGGATTCAGTAGACATGCGTTCGTTCAGGTGGAGGAGACCTTCAGAAGACCGCAGATGATGTTCTGTAGCTGAGTCTGACCTCTGTTTCAAATCACCCACAGTTAGATAGAAGCAGCTGCTAAACCTTCAATATGTTTATAATGACAATGGATCAATTGACTATGTGATGTAAGCCCAGGCTGCATGTCTGCTCTCTATCTGAATATGCTACTTGTTCTTCCCATAGACTGTTTGTGAAAATGGACATAGTCACATCGTCCAGAAAGTGAAGCCAATGCTGAAGTGTCTGAAACCTTTATTCTCATGAGTGACCGGCAGAGGCCGACTCCACTGGTTGCAAAAAGACGTCAGTAAATGTAAATGATGGTCTCACTTAGACAACAAAGCACCGTATGCAATTGGGCGTGGACAGCGTGATTGACAGCCAGTACCGTCCAATGTGTTCAGGTCGCATGTGTAGGTGGACGTGCAGTGGACAAGCTCTTTGTCAGGCCCTACCCCCCGGCTCCTCCAAATATGGTTACGTCTGGTTTCAAAATGTCCAAAAAATGTCAAACAATACAAAAGAGCGGTGGCTCACAAACCAATGGGTCACGGTGGGTTGTCACCTGGTTCCGCCATGATTTTTGTCCATCAAAAATAATCAAACACAAAAAGTCTGTTTCATGGGTCTTTTTAAAACGTAAAACAAATCATGTACAACTGCAAGGTCCAGTCATACAGGATCCATGTCACAGTTGACGTAGATCTGAAAGGATGTATTCACCACAGATATCATACAGTCAGGTGCGTCTGCAGTGAAATACTCACGGGATTGTGCTTGTTTTTTGAGAATAGCCAGCCAGTTATTGTCGGGTATCTGGCCACAGTCGGGCCAGCTGAATGAGACATTGTGGCCTTTGGAACAATGGGGAGTGAAATGACTTGCCTCAGTGGCTTTTGTCTGGACAAGCATTGTCTTATGGACACACACACACACACATGCACGCACGCACAAACTGACTTTGTGGACTGTAAGTGTCTTTTACTTAAAAACTGTTTACATTTGGTCACTAAAGCTTTAACTTGCGGATTCCTCAGACAGCAAACCATGAGTAATATGCATCTGAATTTATTGTCAACGTATCTGACGTTGCACGTGGTTGTTTCTTGTGCTCTCCTCAGGGCCTATTGTCTACTAGGAGGTATTGGGGCCCATATGGCCCCTTTCACCACACAGCACATCTCCCTCCGTCACTGGACAGGACAAACAGCGTTTGGCAGGTGTTCTGGCAGCAAGTGGACCTGCTTAATTATTCAGTCTCTCGGAAAATATGTAGGAGTGGTAATTTCAGGAGAGGGAGAAGCTTTGCATGAGATAAACTTGGAATTTGAGTTATCACAGAACAGGGGGTTATGGTATGTGGTGCATACATGTACTGTATATCACGGCATGAGGTCACCCCAGTTATACCGGTATGCTGATACACTTTCAAGCTGCAGAGTAAAAAGTAAATTGAGTTGTGGGAGCTCCCTGAAAAGCTTCTCCCCCGAGCATCTTCCTCACAGTAGATGGGTAGGAAATGGATGCACAATGTGAGTTACACCCATAACCAATCCCAACGGACGGACATTAACATAGACATTAACATTTGAGTTGCTTTTGTTTTTATCCATTTTATATATGTAATTATCATCCTGACTTTTTTCACTCAATTAATTACCTTGGCGGAAAACTTTCATGATCATTTTAATCGTGTATAGATAGCAAAAAGAGCAATTACAGTTTGATCTTTGATCTGTTCCTCTTACAGTGAACTGAAACAAAGAAAGCAGTAATCCATTAATCTGTTTGCTGACTAATTTATTCCCATAATGACTTTATAACTGGCAACCAAACTCTGTGTTTAAAGCCTCTCTTTCTGCTTCTGCTCCCTCTCTCTCTGCCACACAAAGGTTTTCAGTAAAGACGCTGTTGGAGAAATACACTGCCGAGCCCATCGATGATTCATCTGAGGAGTTCATAAATTTCGCAGCCATCATTGAACACATCCTCAGCCACCGCTTTAAAGGTAATGGACCTATGAGAAAAATGTATAGATCGACTGCATGTTAGAAAGAAATCCATAACAGCTTTATTGTCAGAGATCTCAAATACAAAGAAGCTTAAAAAAAGTTACACAACAAATAGATAATATTGAACAGTTTCTAAAGCTGTTTATGAAAATGGATATTTAGAAAACAACACAAAAATGTTGCCATTATTAAATCAGTTAAAGCAAGATATGAATATTTATTTGTTATTTGTTGAGTGGAATAAGTTAGATTCCTATGTCAATACTAAAACGGACATAAAGAAAAGTACAAGAATTGTTGTAATGTTTCTTTGTGCTGAAAGTAATGCACTTTATATATATATTATACACAATGTCCATGTTACATGTTCTCTCTAGGCTCTGGCAGCTGGTTCGATGGACAGAGGAGTTACTGGGACTACGTCCGCCTGGCCTGTGCAAAAGTCCCCAACAGTTGCATCAGCAGTATCGAGAGCATGGAAAACATCAGCACCTCACGAGCCAAGGCAAGTCCTACATACTGTACACTGATAATGGTAATGATGATAACAATATGAATAATGACATCAATGAAGTAAAGTGAAGAGAGAGGAACCAAAAAACTATGAAGAGTTCCAGTGCATAGCGACACCATTGATGCTCAAATCTCTTTAAAGATTCATGTCAGGACTCTTTGTGGGGGTCCTGACCCCAGGTTGGTAACGGCTGCTGTAGACTTTATCGTTATGACAATTTTCAGAGTTACAGCAATTTTTGTGTAATGTAGCACTAATCATATCATTTAAAATTTTTCCCTAATGGATTGGTGCATCACGATACCTGGTCACTTTGAAAGTTGTATATGTAGCTACAGCGAGTTAAATGATCATAAATGTGTAAGTAAAGACTGTTCAAACATATACCAAAACAAATCAATGCAATATAATAATAATGATTCTGTTATGTATATTCTTTTAATGCTAGTCTGCAAATTTGAAGGTGTTTTCTTTGTCTCACACTTTGGTGACCTCTACAGGGCCGAGCCTGGATAAGAGTAGCCCTGATGGAGAAGAGGTTGTCTGAATACATCTCTACTGCCCTGAGGGACAGCAGAACAACCAGGTTAGAGACCCCTAACTACACAGCTGTGTCCCCCTACCCCTACTAGAACCATGTTCCCACCAGCTCGTACCTGTCTGTTCTTCAGGAGGCTCTATTCAGAAGGAGCCATCATGCTCAGAGAGGAAGCCACGGTCCTCACAGGGATGCTCATAGGTCTGGGAGCCATAGACTTCAGGTGACCTTTAAGTTGACCTATATACAGTTTCATTTAGTTGTGTATAAATTCTTTGGTCTTATTCCCGTGGGATTTCTTTTCCACAGTTTCTGTCTGAAAGGGGAGGCCTTGGATGGAAAATCCTCCGCAGTGATTGATTACACGCCGTACTTGAAATTCACACAAAGGTACTGTATTTCCGTCGACACGTAGAGAAAAGCTTTGTCGTAACTACTATACTCTTTCAGAACTGTACAAAGTTTGAATAACAACACATTTTCAATAGCAAATAAATGTTAACATGAAGTATACATTGTTCTATTGATGCATTTTTAAATCTATGTGGAGATACCACAATAACAAATCAATCGATCATTGCTACCCACTAAATACAATCTGCATTATTTCAGGCACACTGTACATACAACGTCAATAAGATACTGAATGCTTGACAACAATCTAATTGACTGCTCCTGTTATAGCTATGACTACCTGAGTGATGATGACGATCGACACAGTGTTGACAGCAGCACAAGTGACGACAGTGTCCCTGACCACCCTTACATCCCCCTGGTCCCGGATGAGGAGAGCTGGAGCACAAAGTGTCGCAAGATGGAGCAGAGGTTCAAGATCGTCAATGCTCAGAAGGTGGGCGGCCGTCGTCTTGTGTTTGAACAAACTTGTTTGTTCCGTCTGTAAAACAAAAAAAATAGGTGTATTTGAGTCAGCTGAGGGTGGATGTGTCTTTTCACTCAGCGTGGATGTGTGTTGTCAGGGTTACCTGGAGGAGCTTGTGCGCCTGCGCGAGTCCCAGCTGAAGAATACGGAGACTGAAAACAAGAGGCTAAAAGCCCGGCTGGATGAGCTGCAGAGCCAGAGCCATCAGGAAAAGAAGGAACTGGAGGCCATAGTCCTGGAGCTCCAGGAGCAACTGTGAGTGCAACAGATGTGAGGAAAAATGTCACCAAAAGGCGAGATTTTGGAGAGGTTATAAGTCAAAGTCAACCTTTTGAGGCAAGGCTGATCCACAAGGGTGGATTTGATAAATTCTTAGTCCTGTCGTCAAATGCTTATATTACTCATATTTTTCCCCTTTTGATTGTCAGGACAAGCTTGATTCCATGTGACTCCAATCACCTGGCCAAAAACCTCTCGATTCCCCTCGTCAACCAGTGGCCAGCTCTCCAGCCATACAACAACAAAGAGGATGTCAAGTTGTTCCGCAGGTCTGACTCCTGGTATAACTGAGGATTCCTATTTATACATGCTGTAGATTACGGTGCACATATCACAAACATAATCTACATTGATTTCAATACACAATATATTTCATATTTGATTAATATGACACATAACCAGGCTCCAGTGCACCACTAGAATAATTAATAATCAAAACAATAGAAATACGTATGTCAATTTAATGTCATTTTTTAAATATAATTTCAATACATGCCATATTTTATTTTATTTATTTTCTGCTTCACAACCAATGAAAACACACATTTCCAGGTCTCCTTGGAAGTGCGCGACATTAGTGTTAACTCTGTCCCTCTGTTGACCCGTAGGAGGAGTTTCCCCAGCACAGAGCTGCTGTCAGTGGAGCTCAGCCTGGATTCAGACTCGCAGAGGTTTGAGGGGAAACAGAACGGAGGAGCCTGGTGCACAGGTGACGTTCAGTCGCATAGTGGCAAACTTGTTGTGAGTTAACAAGTGAGTAAGCACAAACTGATTTCAACTGACTCTGCCTGTATATGTGTGCCCCAACCCCTCCAGAAAAGAACTACACCCCCTCCATGATGGGCCTGTGTGGGTCCTTGGCCTCACTCCAGGGCTGCAAGTCTCTAAATAGCCTCAAGTCAAGTGAGTGTCTGGTAAACATCAGCACAGAAAACAGTCCTGCCCTCTCTCCCAGCTAGGGGGCGCCAAAGAAAACAATGCCAACCACTGCACGGACTGAGACAACTCAACATGAAAACGAAAAGACTACTTTTGGTAGGTGTCAATTGCGCTCTCTTTTGTGGCCCTCAAGTGAGTCCCTTTACCTTTACGCTCTGAGCCCAGCACTCTCTCTAGTTAACCCTCATAAGCGTTTGAGAAAAAGTACCCTCTCTGTGTGGGACTGTCCAACGAAGACAGAGGAATAGCTGCTGAATTGCCCGACAGCCTCCTTCAGTTTCACTGTCTTTCATTGTCTTGACATGATTAAGCCTCCTGGAATGCAAACAACTGGTTCATATTTGACCACTCTTACACTCTGACACTTGATTTTGTGCAATTACAGTAATGTATCTGTACTGGCAACATTCAGCAAAACTCACCGTAGGGTTGCTCTGTATGTACCTGTCCATTTGTCTGTGTCTTATCAGTCTGTCAGTGTCTTATTCTGCCCATCGCAAAATGACTGGCCGGATGGACGACCTGTTACAACAGAAGAATATTTTTGCGATATTATATTACACTGTCCACAGGCTTTCAATGTGCTGAGCCAAAACATGTGGCCAGAGAGGATTTTGTGATGAAAATTATTTAAAAAAATTAACAGCTTCATGATATTAGGATGGATGACAGTATAGACTTTATTCAATCATACAGTAGGTTAGATACAGATTTGGGGATGTGATACAAAAGTCCTGTCAGGTTACTAAGGTTTGCAGGGGCACTACAATGGGAACATAAAGAAAAAACAGGCAGACATAATATCTATTGCATACAAATGCAAAATGCATTGTGACTATGCAGAAGGAATGTTTTCCTTGTCTTTTTCTACAAACCTGGCTTGATAGAGTAGTTTGAGCAATGTGCGTATGTGTGTCATCTGTTTTTTGTCTTCATTTTTGATATTTTCATTGTACTTCATAATTCATTTTATGACATTGAGTGCTTACTTGTATAATTTACCTTCCTGTAAATTGCAATCTCATGCAGATATGTTGAGAGTTAAGTTATGTTTTGTAATTTAAAACTGCAATAAAACTGCCTTTTTTTTCCAAACATTGTATGAATTGGATGTGTATTTTTTAGCCATCTTGAGAAACAGTATTATAGGAATGCAAAATAATGCTGTGCAAGGCTGTAGAAGAAGCTTCATACACATACATTTTCTTCTAACAAAAATATTCGTCACAATTTGCGTTGGCTACTGCAAACTCTGACTGTCTAAGATTATTGATTGCAAAAAATAAGACACAAAAACAATCAACTAGGGAGAAGAATGGATTTTGTTCTTGAAAAAAATTGAAAACGTCACAGCGATTTCATTAACTGTAGGTCTGAGAAAAACCCAACACAAGCTTGTTCCCCCTATGCCTCGGTAACTTTTTGTCTTCATGCCCCCCACCCCCTCTGTAGCTTAATTTTGTGAAGCATGACGTTGTCTCTCTTCAAATGGGTTTGAAACGGCCTACGTGGGGTCATAGGTTAGGATCATTCATTCATTAAAACAGACAAATGCACAGAGCTGAACAAACAGCAACTGAAGGCCCTTTGGAAATGCATTATGTAGGGGACACATTCCTCATCGACATACTGTCCAATTAACTGCCTAGCTGTAAATGAATGGATACTGAGGGGTTGTAAAAAAAAAAAAGTTGGTTAAGATATCATGTTTTTGTCTTTGGACGTTTTGTAAAAGGGACATCAATAGCTGGGTGCACATATGAGCAGGCTGCTGGGACACATGGTTCAGCACTTCCCCCATGAGTGATTAAGCACTCTCACGCCCCAGTCTGCTGTGCCAGACACACGAGCAAGTCATCCAGCGTGGGCTGTGGTCCTGCGTAAGCGAGTGTAATCTTGGGCCAGTTTGGTTTGTATGGGATGACACGGCGAGCCCGTTGGCGCAGGTCCAGCAGCTGTTTGTAAAACCGCATGTCATGTTATCTTTGCCCCCATCTCCTGTCCCACCATTGGCACTCCCTTTTTACACAGAATCTGGACATTTATCTCTCACAAAATGCACACTGTCTCACACGCGCACACACACACCACCCAAAACCACCCAGATGGTGCACACACTCACGCACCAAGCTGGGGTGATTAAATAGCACTCGTCATAGTTGACGCATAATAATAATAATAGCCTATAAATGAATGAATTAAACCGTTTGAAGACCAAAACAATGGTTTTGTGCATTACAGCCCATTTGCTGCAAATCACTTATACTTTATATCACATCAAACTATTTCACAAATAATGCTATAGTGCTGTTCTTGTCAACATTTCATTACATTTTACAATTAGGTATCCAGTGACTATTTGTTCTTTTTCTATGATATGAAACTCTATTACCAGACTCTTGAAACTCTCTGTACGACAACAAAAAAAACCCCGCAGCTTACCAGGAGAATGTTCGAAAACATAAAGGCTGCATGATTTGCAGAGGTGTTGTAACAGTACATTTACTCAAGCAATGCACCCAAGTACAGTGTTGAGTTACTAGGACTAAAGTTGAGTATTTCCATGTTATGTTACTTCATAAATCTACTCTACATTTCAGAGGGAATTGTCATACGTTTTACTCCACTACATTTATTTTAAAGCTTTTGTCAGATCTAGATTAAAACTGAAAAAGAATATAAGGAAATTATAAATTATGATATATTATCATGGATTAGTCTTCTGGCAGTAAAAAAGTTAGATTCTAACTCCAAAGTTTGAATAATATCATGATATAATTAGGAAATTCTATATAAGCACCTTTAGTTTTGGTACTCTTGAGTATATGATGCTTAAACTTTTTATACTTAAAATAGGACATTTAAAAAAAAAGAAGATATGTGTGAGTCTTCCACCATGTTGCTTATTTGTAGTTGAAAAGCTGAAACACACAGATCATGGACTTTAAAGACACGTGCTGCAGGAGAACATTTAAAATGATCAATTACAGCTAATGGAGTTTTAAAAAGTTTTCAGTGTCGAGGTTAATGGTGAGTGTTCAGAAGCTAAGTTAATATGAGATATGCCAGAGGGGGCGGTGACGGCAAACTTCATTGTCCGAGGCGTGATGGATTGATGGCGCGCGGTCCAATGAGATTGAAGTCCGGAACTCCGCCAACCAATCATAAGTGAGATTCGCAGCTGGGCCCGCCCCCTGACATAATTAAACCCACACCAGCGTGGTGCTGCTGCTGGTGGAGGTGTTTGGAGTTTGCGGCGAGCCGAGGGAGCGAGCGAGCACCGAGGGCCAGAGCAACCGTGACCACCTCGCGAGCTTGTGGGCCACCGAAACACGCTTCGGCCCGAAGAGTGACAATGAAATATACTCCGAGGTTTGCTCGGGAGACGCAGCAGTTGACGTTAGAGTGACTCTTTTTTTTCCCAAACTGGAGCCGCTTCCTTGTTCGAGAACTGCGCGACACATCTCAACCTCCTCACAAAGAAACTTTTGCCTGCTAGGCTGCTAACTCGCACACAAGCCAGGGGGAGAGAGAGAGAGAGAAGTATGATCACCGCCGAAGACTTTAACACAAGCGGTTAGGAACTGTAGTCCGTCTCGAGGGTCGTGTTCACTCGGAAGTGGTGTTTAAATGAGTCGAGTCTGACTCTTTGTAACGGGTTTGAGTAGTCATCATCCTCATCATCCTCATCCTCATCATCATCATCATCATCCTCCTCCTCATCACCGCCACCACCACCAGAGGAGGAAGGGGTCGCAGCTGGTAACTTGGGACAGCCACTGCCACGGGTTTTCCTGCAGAGCGCCCCCCCCTCCCCTCCCCTCAGCTCCCCCGGGCAGGACAGGAGCCGAGCGGCCGCCGAGATGTCCGCCGGCCGAAGCGGAGCAGGGCAGAGCCAGACCCGGGCGGCTGCTCCGGGTCCGCAGCCCCTCAAGGCCACCGTCCCCTATCAGCTGGCCAGCAAGCCCCGGTCACACCGGCGAGTCGGAAAGTCAGGTATGGGCCCAACACCTGTCATGTGCCCCGATCGATGAGCTGCCACTAAATGATCGAGGAAAGCCCCGTTGGTCAGGGGGCATCTTTCGGCAGCGTCCTGTCACCGAACGACCACGTCAACGTGGGAGTCAGTGCAGCATCTCTATCAACGTCACAAGTTTTGTCCAACTTGCAATTAACTTTAAATGTGTATTTTAACCCTACGTAAATTTAACTGCGTGGATATTAAAGTGTTAATGTATGTGTCTGCCATACTGTCATTAGACTTCTATGATAAAATGAATAAATTACACAATTACAATATATGGAAATAGAGTGATGGAGTTGATGTAGGCTAGCGGTTATTTCTTTATTAATATTTAATAATAGCTCAAACAGGAGTTTATGAAGGCCATATCTTGTGAATTTATCAAATAATTATTTTTGAAATATCACAAAATAGAGGAGAAAAGGCCTATTAGAAGTTCCCAGAGGCCTGGGTGACAGCTGCGGACCCCAAAGATATTATGTTTAGACTCGTATATAAAACAGGAAATCACAGTGTTTCGAGAGGCTGGAACGAGCAAAAGTTTTGGCATTTTTCCCTTTTTGAAAAAAACACCAACCTCACTATAAATCGATTTTCTGAACGTTTGCAAAGGATTTGTCTATTTATCAAATATTGAACATATAATTTGAGCTACATGCGTTAATGGTGACGTCATGTAGCTTAAACCTTTTCTTATCGTAACTATGTCGCACCCTTTTAGACTAACTTGACATTGTCATGTATGATATGTTTATGTTTAGTTTAGCACTGTGTAGCAGTAATATTACATGTGTTTTCTGATACATGTGTAAAGTTATGCTAGGCTTAAAATTCAACAGAACTTTTATTTAACAATGAAAACTGAGAATTTACAGGCGATATTTAACCTGTTGACACAAGTTTTTTTTCCTAACACCGGCAGCTGGAAAGGACAAACTGCACCAGCTGAGCTCTGGCATGAGGCGGACGGTGTCTCTGGACGCCATCATCGGGCCGTACCTGCAGGGACACTGGCCGAAAGAACCAGAGGGTCAGAGCAGCAAGGACAAGTCCACTCAGGTCTGATCCTCATGAAAAGTGTGAATATAATGATGCTGGCAAGTTAGAATCAAGGCTGTTTTGTCACAACGAAATTAATGGAATTGATAATTGTACCCCTCCCCCCCCTCAGTCAGAACTACTGACTTTGTTTTTTAATGGTCAAGGTGTCTGGTGAGGTTGGCAGATCAGTTTGCATTTTTTGCAGAGAACACAGTTTCTATGTGAAACTGTGAGGGAGGGAGTGTCCGGTGCTTGCAGAGCTGTTGCACACTGAGAACCACAGCCATGAGAACAGTCCCTGTAGTCAGCTGACGAGGCTGTTTTGGCTGCACCCATCCTCTCTGCTCTGTGTGCAGGCACTCGCCACTGCTCTTTGGTTGCCCACATCCTCCCACCCTCCCCTTGTTTGTTTTTCAGTTTCTCCTGCTGTCTTGCTCTACAAGCGCGAGGAGAGAGTCTGTGGGTGGGGATGATGTGATGTGGCTGCACATCTGCTTTTGAGCATGAAAAGCTGATCTGTGCTTGGTGTGAAACTATTGGTGCAATAGGTTTGAAGTCTTGTTTCAATTTGTGACTTCAATCTCAGCTTCCTTGTTTGTTTTTCATATGCAAGCTTCAGCACAAAGCTTCAATATACGTGCTCATTAGTGACGTGCTTCCTCTACCTTGACGGTATTCTTTTTCATGGCAGCTGACCATATTGTGGTTCCTTTCACCCCAGACCCCAGATTCGTGGTCAGATAACTCCCAGAGCAGGAGAGGAAGCAGCAGCAGCAGCAGCAGCACCAGCAGCAGCAGCAGCAGCAGTAGCAGCCACAAACGCTCTGTGTCGTGGGGCAGCGCTGAGCATCTGCGGGAGGTCAGTATCTGCCTTCACCGGTCAACGCGTGTGTTTTTCAACTCAGGTTGGCTAAACTGGGCAATTTTGTGTTTTTGAAACAAACGGTGCGAGCTGTTGAACAAAGGCCTGACTCAGTTATTGTGACAGTATTGAGCAACAGGAGATCAGATGACCTCATCTCAAAGAAACTTCCCCGTTTTTCACTAGAGCTTAGCTCCTCGTAATATCTTTTATCCGAACATCATGTCA
Organism: Scophthalmus maximus; assembly: GCF_022379125.1. Classification (NCBI taxonomy): domain Eukaryota; kingdom Metazoa; phylum Chordata; class Actinopteri; order Pleuronectiformes; family Scophthalmidae; genus Scophthalmus; species Scophthalmus maximus. Next base: position 12,215,056 of record NC_061530.1, read on the forward strand.
TCAGATTATCACCACCAAAAACAAATGCCTACTCCATCCCACTGAATGGATCTCGCAAAGTGTGTAACGTGTTTTAAGGACTTGATCTGTGTCTTTGTGCGAGTCTTGCGGACTGATTATAACCCTCTTTGCAGATTGCTAAACTAAAACAACAACTGCAGCAGCGCAACAAACCTCCAGTCTCAGGGGGACATGACAAAAACTGCCAGCGAGGCAATCCTCAGAGGAGCTGTAGCCTAGGAACTACCCAGGTATCTAATCATCATCGGCACACACAAACACACCGTGCTACTTACTTCATACATACATACATACATACATACATACATACATACATACATACATACATACATACATACATACATACATACATACATGTGTGTACACTTTGTTCAAAACCTCTTTTACGAGTGCAGCTTGTCTCCAGGCACTGCTTACGTTCATCAAAGTGAATAAGTAAATGGTGCAGGAAGTGAATGAAATAAAACCCTGAAGCAACAGGAAGACGGCCACGTCTCACTGCTTCTGCTGTTCAGAGCGAAATGCGCAATTCTTCTTTTCAGCACAGCTGCTCTGCACTGTCTTGTTGCATGTTGTTACGCTTGACTTTGCAGAGGTGGTTTCGGACCAAAGTGTGTGGTACCATAGTAAAGTGGAAACAAAGTTTACACACCCAATTTGCATCTCATAAGTGTTTCATAAGATTTTAATAAGGATGTGCACGCTTGCCAGTTGTGATTATCATTGTGGAATTTGCTGAATTTCAGCAATATCTCCAGCACATGCTTTTATATTGTCTAAATCACAGACGTAGGCTTCGGGATCAGCACTTCCCAAATAATGTAACACACAGTGCTTTTCATTTAGAGGAAACAAGAATAGCTGACAAGACTGTGAAAAATCGAGTGTCTTATGTGTTGAACTTGCTCCTCAGGAGTGACGCAGTCTAAGCTCTGTTTAACTCTGTGTGTCCTCAGACTCAGTCGACTCCCATCCCTCTCGCTCCCTTGTCTACACTGGTCCCTCGACTGCGCTGTAGTGTGGAGGGCCTCAACCAGGAGCTGGAGGGCATGTTTATCTGCCAGCCACTGCATCCTCAGCACAGGGTGACTGCCACTCAGCCCCTACAAAGATTACACATGGAAAAACTCAGGAATTGATTTACTTACAAAAAGCTCAAGAATCCTACACTTGACACTATAAATAACGTTGATAATATTCATAACTCGGCGATAAACACTGTTGTTTCCTGCTCGCCAGCTCCTTGAGATTCCAGATGGTCACCGGGCTCCGGTCCCTCCGCAGAGCTGCAGCAGTGGCTCTCAGAGTGACCCTGCCACCACGCCCCTGTCCTCATCCTCATCCTCCCCCTGCTCCTCTCCCAACTACATCTCCATCTCCTTGCCCAACTCTCAAGACGTTCCTGTGGACCTCCACCAAGGTTAGTTTGTCAGCACAGGGTGTTATTGTATTTGAGACATGAAAGAATCAAATAAAATGAATACATTTCATTTCATTGTGAAAGTAAAGACTTGACCATGTCTAACTATACATACTTTTAAACTATTCAGTTTCCACAGTAGTTGAGATTAACTTTACTCCTTTCATATATTGAGAAGAATTATGAATTACTGTCTCCACAAGAAATGTGTGCACCTTGCCTCAACGTGTCCTTCCCTCTGGTTCTCAGGTTTGACAGACAGCGCCGAGATGTGCCTCCTGTCTCCGTTCTCTACCCAGAATGAGGCCGACCTCTCCCTGCCCCTGCTCATCTCCTCCTCTCCAGGGCCCAACAAAAGTTGCTGCTTCCAGAGGGAACCTCCAGAAGGCTGCGAAAAGGTCCGAGTCTGGGAGGAGACCAGGTACATGACACTAGTGAGACTTGTTCCTCTACACTGAGAAATATGTATTACTGGGCTCTTTGTAACAGCGAGCCAGTATTGTATACAGTTTTTGCTGTATCAGTTCTAACTGAGTCAGTGTTTGCCCTCTGGTGGTTGTTAGTCGTTTGTCTGCAAGTCCTGTTCATCTTTGATGCATACAAAATAAAGACATCAAACTGTAAGAAAAAGTTTGACTATTGTTAGACATTTAAAAATAATTGTTTTACACTTTAAGAGTACTGCCTCCACCCTAACAGTCCCATCTTCAATATTTCTGTTATTTTTTGGTTTAATTCAATAATATACTTCCCCTTGTTGTTTTTTTCCTCTTGTGGGATTGTGGCTTGTTAAACATGTTACGATCTTGAGTAGGATACAGCTTTTGCTATTTTCTATATAGCTATTTTGCCTGTTGAACATGTGCACGTATATGATCACACATTTTGTAACCCTTACACTGAGATGGATACGAGGTTGGGCTCACGTTGTCTCTATCCTCTCATTCTGTAGCACTCCACGCCAATCAAAGCCGACCCTCCTCTCCTCCTGCCCGGACCCCAACAAGGTAAACTTCACCCCCTACGGGGGCTCAGCATTCTGCCCCGTCAGCCTCCTGAAGCCCCTGCTGCCCTCAATGGACCTGTTGTTCCGCAGCCTTGCCGTCTCTCCGTTGGGTGGCTGCTCAAACCAGGGAACGAGCTCCTGCCAGGCGTCATCGTCTGACAACCGTGCTGCTGCTGTTGCTTCCGATCCTCCTGTCGCCACTGGCCCCATGGGAGAAAGTGCTGGGCAGGGCCTCGCTTTCTGATCACCGCTACAGATCTCTTTCTGAGGAAACGAGTTTGCCTAGTGTAAATCATTCAGTGACAGATTAGTCATTGTTGCTTTATTGTAGAAAGGTACCGTTGCTTTGCTTCACAGGTATAAAAAAAAAACTTTTCTTATGTTAAAAAAGATGATGAATCTTGATGAAAAATTATCATACTCATACACAATCCAAAGGTGTGCTTTATAAGTTACTTGTGGTGGGTTTCCAGGCATCGTGACGTCTCTAAATTTAGAGCTGTTCTTAGTTTTGTCTTTTCATTATCCAAAGATTTATTTTGGGCCAAACTTGTGAGTGTGCGAGACGTTGCAGTCCAGTGAAGGGACTGCTCACTTACTTTACTCTGAACTTGATCTATTGAGTAACTTGCTGCACAGATAATTCTGTTTCCCCAAAGAAGCCATGAAATAGACTTTTTATTTGATACTGGTTTTTAAACTCTCGACGGCAGGTGTGCCGTCGCTGTCCAAAATGTTTGGAGTCTGGGTCAAGTTGAAAAGGAAAAAAAAAAAAAAGCATGACAAATCAGATGGATACTTTTTTTTAATTTACCTGATTTAAAGAAAAAAAGTGACTCAATATAATCACTTTTTGATTAGTGTAGACTGAAGGGAATATCCCAGTCGACTTGGGTAGCGTCAATACCTAAATGCTTCAGCTCATGCATTTCTGCTTTAAAAGTTTTACAGGTGTTATTTTTGTCGTTGTCTCTTGTTTAAAAAAGTAAGTTTGTACACGTGTTAAAGAATGAAAACCTGTTATTCCTTGATGTTCTAGTTAGTGTGCTTGATTGTATGTTCATAGTTTTGAGGTTTCACAGCCTAGTTGACTACCTAACCAGTTTTAGTGGTATAGATTTGTCATCCTAAGCATTTCTCTGAAGATGTTCTTTTTCTTCTGCCAAGCTGACAAGTTGATGTTCAGATAGAGGTTTTTATTTCTGGTAGACATGTTTGCACAAAATTGAACTGCTACTTTTGAGTCGCAATTCTTAGTTTTATATTCACTTTTTGTACTTCATTGTAAATTTAAGAATAGTAATATGTATTTTCTACACCGTTTTTTTTCAATAACCTGCAACATAAGCTAAAAAAAAAAAGTTACTTTTAGTTTCATTCTGTCGGTATAATTGAGGCAGGTGTTACATCAAATATTGTATCAGGTGGATTTTTATGCACTTCCAGGAGAGGCCTTTATGTGGAGGAACGCATGTTAGTCCGGGGTTTGTGTGTCTGACAGGAGTTTTGTTTGTGTGTGCGGACGTGGATGGGAAGATAACTACTCTGTTTGACTTAGTTCTACTAGTTTTAGTATCTTGGGTGAAATGCCGGTACATTCAAACATTGTTTCCAAATAGGCCTCAATGTCTTCGTTTTGTTGAGTCGGCGTAGAAGCCGAGGACGTGCTGTTATCTCAGGTCCTTTCTTCTGTCCACATAAAGTCATGATTGATAACGTGTTGTGTTTGTGAATTATTACCTTAATCTTGAGTCATAACTCTTAATGCTGTGGTCTGAATTTCCAGTGTCTGCAGTGATAACATATGCAAGGTGTGCAGTTTTTTGTAACACTGCCTTCCGTGCACAATGTCAAACCAACAGAGTGGGTGTGAAAGCTGGTGTGGTGACACCATGACATTTACGACGACACAGACCTCATTTCATTCAATTCATTGTTACAATTCATGACATGTAAGTCGCCTTTTCCCCTTGTCCCACTTTAGATTTTGTTAAAATCTCAGATTTCCGTTAAGGTTTTTGTACTAAAAAGCAGGATGTGCCTTATCAAGGTAACTTCAGGTCTAACTCTGGGTTTTTGGTCCAGGGAAAGGAGAGGGACTCTTGAGAAGTTGTGTAATACACAACAATACATTAAACAGACCTGTACTGACCACACCATCCACCATCAAACCAAAAATTGTGCTTTTTGTTTTCCAGAAAGATTAATATGATTATATCCAGAGCCTGCCCTAGCCTTTATGGGGGCCTGAGCTCGAATTGGATTTGGGCCCCTCCCCGCATCTATTCTCTGCACCACAGGGATGTCATACTTTTGTGACATTGCCTTTATCTTTATACGCTACTGCCTTTTCCGTAGACTGACTGTCAATATCATAGAAACTTGTGGCTTCTACAGGTGCATATACCATTGTTTCAGAGCCTCCTGGCTCGCGGTAAGTATACCACTCTGAAACTCTTGTCTCCGTCAGGATCCTGTACAATGATGACTCTGGTTTTCCAGTGATCTGATTGGTCAGTAGTTGGACTGGTGATGGCTTTGAACTCTTATCTTGAAATGACCATGGTGATTTACCCCAGTAAGAAGAAAACCAGCTTCGTAGGACAGAAAACCCAGAGACCTGAAGGTACCTTGATAACTGCAAATCCTTCTTCGTAGTACAGGGTGGTTTTTTTTACACTTTGTATTGTGCCATTGCATCAATTTATAGCTTTTAATAGCTTTTAATTTTCTTTCGTCTCATGTCAGATGGGTTCTGTCACTGGAACATTGTCTTTTGCACATTTTAGTGTTATTTAGTTATTTCAAGGACCGTAATTGGAGAATTACTGATGGAGATTATGTGATATGATCGAAAGCTCCTAAACAGAAATGGGTTTTACCTATGAATCAGTGTGTGAGCATAATGTGGGGTTAATGCTTTTTGTTTCTTGAGGTTGAAATTGATCAAATTTCAAATTGTAAAATAGTTATAATCAAGAATTGCACCATGCTATATAAACGTATATGTCTACATGGGCCAACACCAGCATGGCACAGATGTGCAGCTGTTGTGTCGTCTCATCCTGGGATTGGCTGACGGCAGAGGAGGTGGTGTGCCGTTCACTGTACGTCCGGGCCTGTAGGAAACCGTAAAGCGATTCTCCTTCTCCTTCTTCTCCGCCGCAGCGCGCACTTCATCCCGCAGGTTTTTGGCTTTTACGGACTCTGTGTGTGGGAGATTCGTCCGCCATGTCTGTGTTTGGTACCGTCGCCAAACAGCTCAAGAGCCACCCAGCTGTAAGTCCCGAGCAGTGTGTCCGTTTTTCTTATAATGTGTGAAGGACCCGGTGACATTGAAATGTGTCTCGGGGAGGACGCGGTGTGAGCGCAGCGCGCGTGCTCGTCTGACCCCGTGATCGCTGGTTAATTATCCGATGCGCTGCGATGACATTGATAAGTACAGCCTTCTGCATTTCGTGTAATGATTACGATGACAGAAAACATGTGGTATACAGCCCAGGCTGCTGAAAGCATGCGGCATATTCATCTGATGTCACATTTATCGACAGCTGGGGCCACAGATTTCAATTTAGATCGACAATATAGGCCAATTTACGACAGTACCGCTCGTATGAATCCACCTCCAGCTCCAAATCCACAATTTTATTTTCTCATCCATTTATGGGTTTTGCTCTGTCACCCTCTAAACCAACTGAAAGCTTAAAAAAAAAAAAAAATCCACCTGCTGTGATGAAGCAGAAAAACATTCTTACAGTAGACAGTATTGTGATCGATTTGATGTAATGATAATCTGAAGGAAACGATCAGAGCGGAAACAGGCGTGCGTCTGCGTGAGAGGACTACAGCCATGCATGAAGGTGGCTGCAGCACGTACTGTACTCTGTACTGTATGGTCTCCGTGCCGGAATGACTCGACGCATGTGGAGACTGTACTGTTTCTCACAGGGGGAGTTATTAATAGGCCACTGGCTGGATATGTGTTTGTTCACTACTACAAAGTGTGAACTGTCCTTCTTGTGAAACAATGTGGTGTCTTAAATCATATATACATGTAGTTAACTTATAAAACATATACTAAATATGGAATTCATATATTTCATATTATGGAGCCACACGACGGGTATAAACTGCACTTCTGGAGACAAGCTTCCCTGCCAAACAACACGTGCATGGGACTAGGGGTCACAAACTGAAAGTCTTTGGTTTTAAGAAGTCCAAAGCCCAAAAGATTCCAATCCACTCGTGTAGACTGTGGTAATAACTAATAATGTGGACAAATGTTTTTTTTGTCTTGACACAAAGTTTCTCAGTGTTTTTCTGCTCTGCCCACCAGCTGATCCCCCTCTTCATCTTCATCGGTGGCGGGGTAACCATGAGCGCCACGTACTTGGCTCGACTGGCTCTGAAAAACCCAGATGTCTCGTGAGTACCAGATACAATATTTTTTTTTTACTTTCTTGCTGTGGATCAATTTTTTGTTGTCTTCAACACAAACTGTAAATGTTTGTTAAACCTCAGTGTATTCATGATTATAACATGTTGTACGAGGAACATAAATAACCTCAAGAATACTTGTATTAGTAGTAATAATTTAAAAAAAAATTCTTGTCACCAGATGGGATCGCACAAACAACCCTGAGCCCTGGAACAAATTGGAGCACAATCAGCAGTACAAAGTAAAAGCATTCTGCAATTAATACTTAACTCTCTTTGCACCTATTTTAACACATTAAAAAATATTTTGTTTTGTTATCACATTTCTCTGTGACCGCTTGTACCCGCCTCTTTCTGTAAAGGACAACCCATATCTTTTCTATTATCTTGCCTCAAAGTCCATATTGCCTTCGACTGATTGTGTACATTTGTTTGTGTTTCTTTGTGTTCCCAGCTTTTCGCAATTAACATGGACTACTCCAAGCTGAAGAAGGACAGACCTGATTTCTAAGCCACCGCGTCCTCGCATTTCTGTCTCTGACACTGTTGTCAGTGTGACAAGCCTTTGCACTTCTTTTTTTTTTTTTGCCAAATACGAATAAACCCATGACACTGAATGAAGGTCGAATCACGCTGCTCGTTACACTCACTCAGCTAGTTTTGTTCCAGTGTGAATGGAGGAAGGGATCATCCACTTTGTCAATGACTGTATGAATAAAGCAGGCAGCCACCTGTTTTATTAAATTATCAATTTATTTTTGATTATGTTGTAAATCATTAAAACTATTGCAATCCCACCTCTCACTTGTTTTGTATTTTGTTACTCCAAGAGACAAAGAAAAATTCAGAAACCACAGCTTCCGGGGGTTCATTAATTGAAGATTATGTTAGTACTTTTTGGCACGGGGGTATTTTGAGGCGCATTATTATTAAAAAAAGTGGTATGAACGAAAACACCCTGGTTAAATGTCTGTCTGTCCACTACTTCCAACTACTTCTTAAACCAAACCAACTTGAACCACTAAATCTTTTATCTAATTCATAACATCGCAATCTGTACCGAACATTTTGTTTGAACACGATGAGAGAAAACAAATGTGATCAAACGGGGTAATGAACTAGTGTTTTATGACTATCATTAATAGTGCCAGCACAAGGTTATCTATCATTCTAGTGTTAAACTAACGTTTAAGCATGTCAGGATTTGAACAAGGTCAAAACTATTATTTAACTTCAAAGACAGTGTACGTCACAAAGATGCTTTGAAAGTCTCAGCAGATCTAATGCTGGTAAATGATTAGCCTTTTAAAAGACTAATTAAAGAATAACTCTTTGAGGATCTCTTGGCACAGTCAAACATAAAAATAGGAGCATCTGAACGCATCTGAGACGACAAAAAGTTTTGTTTTTTGAACTACAGCACCCAGACAGGAAAATAAAACCATAACCAATTAATTAACTTTTAAATATTTTTGAAGAGATAGATTTTCATTTGATTCATTCAGCAAACAAAAATAAAATAGTCAAAAATCTTTATGGCACTTTTTGAAAAAACGTTTTACTGCTTTTTCCCCTGCATCTCCCTCGATTCTCCAGTTGGTGGCGATAACGAGTCGAAGGGGGAAAAACAAGTTCTCGCGAGACTTCACTTAAAAAAAGACCGCGGGACGGTGTGAGGAGAGAGTCGGTTGAGACGGACAGCTTTACAGTAAACAGAGGGCTAAAGAAAAAAAAACTTAAACTGCTTAAAGCCTGTAACAAATGACACCACCCGTGAATCCGCTTCGTCTGCTGGACTCGGTGCTCTTCGACAAGTATCGTCTGTTTGGTGAGAAGCCGCAATTGAACGCGGTCAACGCTTCCAGTTTACCGCTCGGAGACGTTTGTTAGCTAGCTAGCTAAGCTAGCAGCAGCAGCTGACCAGCTGAGGAGCAGCCGCTGCGTCTCTACATGGATCACACGGAGGATTTATCTGCTCGGGTCCTGCTGAAAAATATCCTCAGCACGGAGCTGCCACGGACCCCCATCACCCGCAGGTACGTGGGCAGCACCCTTTTCTTTCTGGTGTCGACCTAGCTTGAGTTGGCTGCTTGTGTTGGGTAAAACTATGGGAACTAATGAAAAGGACCTGAGACAGGAGTTGGGGGGTAATGTCAAACGAAGTGGACACAGACAGTCTTGATTTTTTAGATTGAATGAGTCTTGATCAAGTCTGCAACTAACGATTATTTTCATAATCATAAGAGACCAAAGTTGTTTGGTCCTTAAAATGTCATAAAGTGTTTGTGAAAAATGAAGATCGTGTTTCCCAAATCCCAAGGATTCCCTAGGTCATTGAGAACATATTCACATTTAAGAAGCTGAAATCAGGGAATTTAGCGTTGAAACGACTTGAATCGATTAATAAATTATCAAAATAGTTGGCGATTTATCGATTAACTGTTGCAGCTCTAGTCTCAATGACTTAAATTCATTTTTGAGCTGTCTCGTCTTAGTACCTCCAAAGTGCAGAGTACCAGCGGGACCAGGCGCAGCAGTAGACTGAGCAAGAAAGATGCTGGAGCCCAAACCCCGCAGGACATCCTGAGGCGCAGCCTGAAACACAAAGTTCGTGAGGTGAGGAAGAAGAGGAAAATTAACACGCTGACATATTATGATGTTGGTGTGTCATGAGCTGATGTATCCTCCCTCTTTGCCAGAGTATAACCAGGAAATCCTTGCCTGCTGCCACAGGCAGGGCCTCCTCGGTGGTGCTCAGGAAGATAAACACTTCGGTGTTCGACGATGGAGACACGCCGAGGCACATACTCAGGAACATCCTGCGGACAGGTGTGTGCATGGGACACTTCTTTCTTCCTGCATCATGTTGCAGCCCTTTGTTGCCCTTTTAAAGTCATGTCCTCCATCGTGTGATTCAGAGCCCGTGAAGTCCCCGGTGGTTCACGACAGTGCTGCGTCAGAAGAGGCCCAGCTGCCTTCAGCCAACTCCAGCCTCACTAGCAAGCGTTCGAGGTGAGCTGTGCGCCTAGCTGGGTGTTATTGACATTTAGTATTTCAACAGCAGCATTTATGTTAGTTAAGTGTGTGTGTGTGTGTGTGTGTGTGTGTGTAACAAGTATTTTTTGTCTTGACTTTAAGCATTGAGCTCTCAGGGCTGGATCTACCTGATCTAACTATCGGCAACGCAGCAAGCATCGCAAAGGGGCTGAGCAGAAAGAGACCACGTCGGAGCCTCAACGTGACCGCTTTTGAGAAGCGACTTAAAGGCGGAAGTGGTAGGTTAAAGCCGCTACTAATGGGCTCCGATGATTAAAAGAGATTGTATAAGATCCCTATGATTCTTAATCATATATTCATAAATGCATTCACTGGACTTTTGCTGCTTCTGCTACAAGACTGGAAAGGTTGTTTTGAAATATTTGAGCTCAATCAACGGTCGCCTTTGCATGTTTTATTGATTTGCTGATAGATTCTTATGTTTACAGATGTTGAAGAGGAAAATGAAGAGTCCTTACGTGATCATTCATCACTTTCTTTGTCGAGGTAAACGGACTATAATAACTACAATGTCATGTAAATTTTTAAACAATCTTCAGATGGCTGTTGTCACAATGAGTGAATATCTCATCACTGCATGTTCTGTCTAATCTGTTTAGTAGTTCAACTTCTTTGAGTTTGAAAACACCCTTTGTGGATGTTTGGACTGAGGACCGGGGCCTGCAGAGAAGAGTTAAGAACCGGCCAAAAATAACAGAGGAAGAATTTGGCGCAGCTGTAAATAAATGGCAGATGGGAGATGATCAAGGTGATTAAACTACTCTTCTTAACCTACTGAATTTTCTGGTTTACGAGTTTACTTCCGGACACTGACCAGCAGCCATAAAGCCTAATGCTTCAAAACAAGGAGCAGCAAGCTAGTATCTGTAACTGAGGATTGTTTTTTTCCTTAAAACTGAAAAAAGCTATTAATTGTATACATTTAGATATTTTTCTACTGATTGATTGATTAACACTTAGACCACCAGACTATTTTATGCATCATAGTGACCCTCTAATTTATTATGATGTTATACACTATCTTTAAAAGTAAACTTAAAATTTCAGCCTAGCGACATGTGCAGTTTGGAGGAAACAAAGATATCGTGTTGCTTTTTGGAAGGGATGAGCAAATTGTGTATTATGTATAAAAAAAAGAATAGCAAGTTATCTGCAGCTACTATATTTAAGTGTCAATGGTTTTATTTCCTTCATGGTTATCTCCCTTCCTGTCACCCAGGAGAGAGTAAACCTCAGCCACCGAATCTCAATAAGACCTCCTTCTCTGAGGGCGTCACGCTGGGCCTCAGCCTGCTCAGTGAACCTGACATCACCACTGACATTGTCAACTGTAACACAGCCCTCTACACCCAGCCTGATTCCATGATCTCCAGCTTTTCCGTGGTCGCAACCCAGGACAAACCCACAGGGATGGCTGTATCTCAAACTGAAGGGGATGCTGCAAGCAGGTCTCAGTCTGAGGAAGAACAGGTTGTGATTGACTCGCAAACTGAAGGAGAAGAAGGGGAGGATATTGAAGCTGGTTCTCAGGCTGAGGAAGAGGAGGTTGCACTAGACTCTCAAACTGAAGAAGAGGGTGCAGTCGATTCTCAATCTGGGGAGGATGTTGAAGCTGGGTCTCAGGCTGATGAAGAGGAGGTTGCACTAGACTCTCAAACTGAGGAAGAAGGTGCAGTCGATTCTCAATCTGGGGAGGATGTTGAAGCTGGGTCTCAGGCTGATGAAGAGGAGGTTGCACTAGACTCTCAAACTGAGGAAGAAGGTGCAGTCGATTCTCAATCTGGGGAGGATGTTGAAGCTGGGTCTCAGGCTGATGAAGAGGAGGTTGCACTAGACTCTCAAACTGAGGAAGAAGGTGCAGTCGATTCTCAATCTGGCGAGGATGTTGAAGCTGGGTCTAAGGTTGAGGAAGAGGTGGTTGCACCAGACTCTCAAACTGAAGAAGACGGTGCAGTTGATTCTCAAGAGGAGGATGTTGAAGCTGAGGAGGAAGAGGAGGTTGCACCAGACTCTCAAACTGTAGAAGAAGAAGAAGGTGCAGTTGATTCTCAATCTGAGGAGGATGCCGAAGCTGGGTCTCAGGCTGAGGCCCAGGGCGATGCAGAGGACTATCAAAGTGACCAGGAAGTTCCTGCAGCTCATTCTCAATCTGAGGAAGACCAGTATGTGACTGAATCTCAGACCGAAGATGAGCATGATGGGAAGCAAGAGGAGGAGGAAGAGGAGGGTGAGCAGGCATCAGAACAGCTGGAACATTACTCGGAACACATCAGTCGAAGGGCTCATCGCTCAGAGGGTGGACTCATTATGCCTGTTACAGAAGCAGAGGGGTATTTGCCCGATGCCACAGAGGCAGGTAAGGTCAAAAAATATCCTCTCTTACTTTGGATAATAGGTAGGCAACTAAAATTATGATTGTTACTTGGTTTCCTTCCCTTTCATAATTGTTATTATTTTTGATAACACATGGTGTCACATTTTATAAAGCTGGGACCAGGGCACATTTGACATTTTGGCTCAAGAATCCACTAGAAAAAACACTGGTTATCAAAATTATAGATGAATCATGTCATGAATGGGAAAGATAATACAATTTTTTATTGTCAACATATTATACATTGTGCTGGTTGTGATGAAGTTATTTAAGATATTTAAAAGTCAGTTTTCTTATTCAAGTGTTGTTGTTTGAATGTAGGATGGTGTGAGGGCAGGCAGCCTCATGCCGGGACATCTGACTTGGCTGAGTCTTCAACTCGAGGACAGAAAGATCCCGAGTGTGATGCCGGTAAAGATAATTCCCATCATTTTCTGGAGGTGATGGATGATATTGTAGAGGGCGGACACCTGAGCGATGCCTCATCAGAAGAAGAGGCTGCTGCTCCGGATCCTGTTGAACAGGAAGATGATTGGGAGGATGAAGAAGATGAAGAGAGTGCAGGTCAGTCTCTATATTTCTGTGGTTCTGCTACCTTTTAGGAACAAATTAATTTGGGAAAAAAAATGTGTCCTCAGTTGGGAAGAAGCTGATTTTGGGGTCATTGGTAAGGTTGATGTTTAGCAAATAGTTGGGGTTTGTCTCTACGAAAAGATTACAAGTCTAGAGTCTCCCTAAAAGTGACCTAGGACAAAGGTGTTTTTATTTCAAACAAATGAGTAGAGAGTATAAAATGTTGTTTTACTGTGTTTTCTAACCTTTCCAGAGTTCAGCGGCAAGACCCCAGCCTTTGTCAAAGAGAAAAGGAACTTTTTTTACCCTGTGCCTCAGGCCTCATCTTCTGTCCAGAAGAATATTGAAGCCAGGCAAGTTGCAACTCTGGTCCCTTTAATTAGAAAAACTGCCAGCAGTTTTATATACATATAACAAGATGTATTAAAATGTTTCTCGGGCTGTTTAAACGGATGCAGAATGTGAAATGCCGAATGGACTTTTAAAAAAAAAAATTGTGTGTTCCTCTAGAAGGTCAGAATGAGTTTTTATTTGTCACGTATCATGTTACCGACCAGTTCTTCTTTTGTCTGCTGTCACACCAGTAGTTCAAGTGAAGCTTTACCTGCAGCTAAACCGAAGCGGGTGCAACAGAGGCGGCCAGCTAAGAAAGCAGCATGCCTTCCTAAGAGCTACCTTATGAGTGTGTTCAGACACTTCGCAAAAGCGAAGGTCTCCCCCGACGTGTATCCTGTCCTAAGTGAAATGTAAGTAAATATGACTACAGTATAGAGGTTTTGAACAAAGTACGCAACAAGTGGATTGTGAGTGTTTTCGAACCACTTAACTGAAAAGTCCGGAAAAGATTTCAAAGCCAGTTGGAAATTCTGCTGACTTCCGTTTGGTCATTTGGTGAATATGTCAGTGTTGAGATAACTGATGCATTTCATCGATTTGACAGAATGGATAAATATTTTGACCGGCTGGCGAGCGACCTGGAGACATATGCAGGTCATGCAAAGAGAAAAACCATAGAGGTGGAGGATGCTGTCCTGCTGTTGAAAAGGTCAGTGTCTCGTTGGCTTAAGTGAGCAAATATTCGCTTTTAGAGCAAGATTAATGACTCCTTGTGAATTTGACAAACGCATCCCTAGAAAATTATTATAAGACGTATTTCCCCAAAACAAAAAAGTACATAAAGGTTGCCCACACTATTAAGTTAAACATGTTATTTGGTTAAGTTAGTCTAATATCTCAGTCAAAAAAAGTTTCAGCTCCATCTTTCCATTTTGGGTTAAATAAAATCAATGAACAAAATCCACACATTGCAGACATGGTGCAACATTGGCCTTAATTTTTATTTGTGTTGCACCGTGATGAATGTAAATCCAACATCTGCTTTAAGCGCCACCTCCGGAGAAAAAAAAGTGGTTCTCTAGCTGCTAAATGTTTCCTGATTTGGGACAACACTACCCTGATGGAATTCAGTTTACTAGATATGAGTGTCCTGAATGTAATATTAAATTAAATGACCACAGTTCTGAAACATTCAGCATAGATCACATCAATTCACGAAGAAGAGGAGCAAGAATTAAAGAGATGGCAGTAATGCTGTTAGACAAAGTACAGTAGAAGTAAAAACCAAACACTGCCACACAAGGATTATACTGACTGACCTCTAGATGGCAAGCTTGAGCTCCATGTTTAGTCTGACTAAACATGGAGCGGTATATTAGAGGGATTCTGAAGTATCCCTCTAATATACCGCTCTCACCTTTAATTAGTTTATCCAACTGTAAAAACTGCCTGACATTGCATTCGGTTTTTTTTTCTCCATTTAACTTGACTGCTGTGTATTTTTTGCACTCTGCAGGCAGGGTTATGTGAATGACAAGGTGCCGGTGGAAGTGCTCATTGAAAAATTTCTTCGCATGGAGCAGCGCAAGCTCTTGATCCCCATTGCAACTAGTGGAAATGTTGTTATCCCTAAAAAGGGGATTTGAATTTTTCATGTATAGCTTTTATTGTTAAAAAAAATCTGTGTTTCATCTCTTGGACTTGTACATACTATACTGCATTTGATTTGTCTGTTTGTAATACTGTTCATCAGATTTATCAAGATTTGTGTAAATTTGTAAATATATACTTACATATTCTATACCAGGAATTTTGTTTGTATATCGTTCTGCCGTTCTTATTTCCCATTCTGTAATTTAATTCAGTTGTTTGTATGTAGTGCAAACATTCTCTGGCTGGTAACCGTGCTGTCATTATGGCTTATTATCTTTTTATGCATAAGAATTCAAATCCGACAGTATAAAACAAGAGTGTGCATACACCTTAAAAAATTAACAAATGTTGAAATAAAGTTCCCCATTTGGTATTTCTGCACTTGTTTTTTAAAGCCAATGATGAACCGACACCTTTACTAAAATATTTCCCCCATGGAGTGGCGAAGAAGAAAGAAAGTAATGTTTTTGCAGAGGGTCGTGTCGTATTGTCAGGTCATGTTGTCCAGTTCTTCGCCTGGTACAGAAATCTGTTGAACTGATGAAAACAAACGAATGTAGCTGTATTAAAGGAATACTTCACCAAATACGATGGTTCACATTTTGAAGTTTGTCTGAACAATTGATCAGGAGAAAATGGTTAATGCAAAAACGTTGATTCATGAACATGAGAGGATAAAGATGTATTCAAGACACAAGCTGAGCTGATGAATCCAGGGATTAATCCCATTCACACCTTAATTAAATTCAACCTTCAACAGTCGATATCTCTTAATCTTGGCATAATGATCCTGGCATAAGGCAATAGCTCATCTTCTCTGCTGATTCAATTAAGATAATGAATTTTCAGTGGTAAAATTACACATGCAGTTCATCCATGGGAATGACCTATATAACGGAGCTATAACTAGTTTATTAATTTTCACTGACAAGAAAGATATGGGTCTTTAATTTGCAAAATATGTCCATATAAACTAAACCAAACCAGATTAGATTGATGGCAAGGTGGAAATGAAAAATATTCTTGTTTAGAAAAGTGGTATGTAAAGAATGGTCTGTGGCCAAATCTGAAAAAAAGAAGAAAAAGAAATTGACCAAACTGCTTCCATAGATTGCATTAAAACGTCTACATATTTTTGCTTATTTTCTAATGCAACAACATTAATAACACTTTGATTCAAACATTATATCACTGGGTCGTTTTTCTTTTATTAAAGAAAAAAGAAAACAAAATTTATTTACATTTTTTCATTATTCAAGGGAAGTTATACCGCCCCGATACAGCAGGGGGCGCTCTCTGTGAGACAACCCTCTCCATGTCTGCCACTTCTTAAGACAGCTAGCCTGCTAGCTAACAACAACACAAGACCCCGGGCGACCGTTATAATTTAACCCAACATAAAGGTGAGTCTGTCGATAAATAAACCTCAAGCAGCAATATAAGGACAAAAGACTTGAACTCACACGACAAATGTTGTCGTGTTGTCCACGGACACGCAGCTTCTGCGGCGTTTCCCCCGACCGTTTTGTTTGGCTTAGGTTAGGGGCTAAAGGAACAGGGCTAACTGCCCAACTAGCCCGGTGGAGTTAGCTAGCGTGCTAATGCTAGATTGTCTGGATGATTTGACTGTGGTATTGACCATGTCGGAGCCTGCTATTGATGTATGCTTTTCCCCTTTAGAAGCACAGTTGGTGTTTACGTCTAGCTAAAGTAAAGAGCAAATTGAAAGTCAGACACCACTGTCGATTTTCATTATTGTTAGCAGGTTGATTGCCTGTTACTGTCACCGCCTACATTCACTGCAGAGTCTGAGTTCGTGTTCCCATCAACAATCTCCTACAATTTAAAAACTTGTTGGCTTTTTTAAATTTTAATTTAATTTGAATATAGCTACGTTTGGTACTATATATATATATATATATAATTATTTTTTTGGGGGGGGCTAATATAAAGATTTCAGGAACAAGGGAATATACGTCCTTGGCCTAAATCATATTTCCTCTTTGGGCAAACTTGATGCTTTATTTGATGTAGCAGCTTTAGCCTTAGAAGTGTTACATCACTGTGACCCTGAGAGAGTGGACAGGGTGTGAGTCTGGTTCATTGGAAACGGGCCTAAAACCGCAACCGTGATTATAATGTGATGACAAATACCGTCATTTCTTCCTGTGTGTAGGACGGCCGTTTTTCCCCCTCATGTATCCTTACAGCTGGTGAACACATCAACATGAACAGCGGTATAAACTGATGAATCCCACCACAATATCCCTGCCAGAAAAACATCCAGTAGGAGGTTGCATGCCTCCATGCCAGGCTTCTTACTTGCATACTGTAGTGAATTTTAAATCATGAACTACAACTTAAAGGTGTGTGTGTGTGTGTGTGTGTGTGTGTGAGAGTGTGTGAGTGTGTGAGAGTGTGTGAGAGTGTGTGAGAGTGTGTGAGTGAAAGAAACTAAGACTACTGTCTCTTTATTTTTTGCCCATTTTGGTCCAAAAACCTGCCACACAACATATTTGAAAGGGACTTTAATTGAAGTCATTCATGAGTTCATCTTTTTTTGTTTTCTACATAGATTGAGTAAATATTACTTTAGCTGAGTTCATTGTGTGTTGATCCAAAGGAAAAAATACAAATCTTTTGAGTTTGCCAGTTATGGGAGTATGCCATTTGGGAGATGTTGAACTCTGATTTTAAATTCTCTGAGCAGTTTTGAAGTCATTTAGTTAAAAGTTATGCACACTCTTTAACCTCACATGTATGGCGAAGTGAGGAGGGTTTTAGTGAAGAAGTCCAGGTAGCAGTTGAAGCCAGGGTGCTAATGCTTTGTTGCCCGGTCAAATCCCCCTCAGTGTAATTGTGAGTCAGGAACAAAGTCAGGGATGAGTGTGAGGCAAGCTGAAATCTGTAGCAAAATCAATAGTTCATACCTTTCTGAGATTGAGTTTTTAGGAAAGGAAGATCACCATGACCAAGGGCAGAATATGAAATCGCTCCCATAGAGCCCACCACGCGTGGTGCAATCGATCCCCAGTACCTGTACCAATTATAGTTCTAAGGTTTGGCTGTGGCTTACTGCAGTCCTCAAAGACCAAAGCTTTGGAAATAGACATTATGTTCACTGACACTTCGACAAGGGTTGCAATTTTTTTCATCCCCTTGGAAATTGCCGTCTGAAATGCCTCCACACCTCCAGTCTTTAATTTGTAGCAGAGATTGATTTCTCCTCCATTTTTGGGTCTGTGGAGTGAAATGTGGGGGGTGGGGGGGGGGGGGGGGGGGGGGGTCATAACTGCCACCTTATGTATTGTATTTCCACACATTCTTTCATTCATTTTAACTGTAATTTCAGAGGTATGGAGGATTTTAGCTTTCATCTTTTTACCTAAAATATCATTCGGTGTTCTTCTTTTCGTCTTTCATCTCCTGCATCTTATTTTGTTGCTGTATCATCTTGCTGTCCTGAAAATGTTGCTTAGACTTGTTGGGTATGTGCTGATTTCAATAACAGCAGGAGTTATAAGATTACAACATCATATCAGTCAAGTCTGCCAATACAATGTCAAATTGCAGTTGGTTAGAAAAGATTTTCATCATGTTATTAAACCACTGTAACCAATTGGCTGTGCTTGTGCTGTTAGGGTTAATACATATTTTTTTCTGGTTTGTGTTCGGATAATCAAGTAAAAAAAGAAGAAGCTTAGCTTACTACACTGTAAAATTTTGAGCATTGATGGGTTTATTGATTGTTTTCCTAAATCTCCTAGTTTTAAAAATGTTTGCTGTCTACTGTTTGATGGATTTTGATTGTAGCCCTTGTAATTTTTAAATCAGATCAGATTATTGGACACAGATAATCAATGTACTCTATATTGATGATTAGTGTATAGACGTCCTTTGACCTCTACTGGTGGTAGTTTGTGTTTTGTTTTTGGACATTGATTCGTCCTCAATCCTCCAAAGTTACTTGGTTTGAGGAGAGAAAAACTATTTAAACAGATCACTCCCATGGCCGTTTTGGAGGCTTCAATGGAAACAATGTCTCATTCACATTGAATGTGGTGATGTCATGTGTCGTCAAACTTCGCAGTGGTTTTCATTGCTTTGCTCTGCTTATACTGTGCTGTGTGCAGTAGAAGTTGAGAAAAGCTTAACTCTTCTGCCAATGAAATCTGCCTGATATCGAAGCTTCAAATGAGCCTGGAGATAGTTGACAGGTTGAAGCTGGTAGGTGTTCATCTGTGGAGTGTATTTCCCATGTACTTTGCTTTAGCATTGCATGGACAGCTGGCGTGACATGTTAGCTCAAAAGCTGGTTACATGTCCCAAGGGGGAAACTGTGATTGGTCTTCTGGTTGATTTTGTGACACTTCTGTGTTAACAGCAAGTGCAGTTTCATACCACAGCAAAAAAAATCCTGAGTAGGTACTTTGTCAGAAATACAAGAGAAGGGGAAGTGGTGTATCTGTTTACACATAAGTGGACACAGAAAAGTTGGTTAAAGTTTAAGTGCAGTAAGTGTGCAGCCTGTTGCCTGCTGCCCTTAAATAGCATCTAACAGTAGAAGCTGAAAAACTGAAATTCAGAAAATGCTTTCCTTTTAGATGCATTTTTCAGTTAAAACGTGATTAAAATTGCACTTGATTGAAGTGCAATGATCATGTTCTCCCCGGTGTTGGTAGCGCGGGAATGGTGGACTCCAATAAACTACCAGTAAAATTACACTTCAGTGTAGAAACTGAAAAATAACTATCAAAAATTAGTTTTAGTTAAATGGGATTTAAAAAAAAACGAAGATAACTTACAGCTTTATTGTGATATGTTTTCAGTCATGTCACTGTTAATGGACTACCCATCTTAAGTCTATGTTCAGTTCAGTCCATGGGTTGATGAATTGGACACTAGAGCAGATTGAGTGTTTGTTTCGTGCGAGGCCTTACGTTTCAGTGCATTGTGCGTCATCATCAGAGTGCTGCCCAACAATCTGGATTTGATTTCTCTCTCATACTCCTGTTTTTATTTTTCCTTTCTCTCCATTTAACCTCTTTTTGTGGCAATTTATCCCTTCGAACGGTCCCACAGATGGTGGCCCATCTTTCATTTACCACCTGTTTTTCCATTTGGCTTCTCTATCACTTAACTTTTCATTTTCTTTCCATGTACCACCGTCCTCTGTCTTCGTCGTCTCACTCCATCTTACCAGTTTCCACTGTTAAAGAATCTAAAAGATTGGTTGGTTCTTCATTCATCGGATTTAGTAAAGACGGTCTTGGTACTGAGCCGATCCATGTGGGATGTTTTTTGTTGATTAGACTCAGTGACCCTTTTTATGAAGCCTACTCAGGCATGAATATTGCACCTTCATTGCAATAAGCAGGCTGCTGAGGTAGTCATAAAGCAAACAAGCAAAGCTGTGGCATAAGAAGCTAGTGTTTGAATTTAGGTCTAATATTTAGTTTACTATCATCCACAATTTTAATCACCATTGACTCTAATTGGGGGTGTCTCCGAGAGCACTCTGGCATGAGACTAACGGGATGCTAATCATGTTTGATTGTCAGTCGCTGTATTTACATGCACTTTAGTAACCCGGTATTGTCGATTGTGCTGATATTAAAAAGTTCTCACTGATGATGTCTTCACCTGAAGTTGTTGTAGTCGAGGAGGCAACATCTCTGTCCCTGTCGGCATCCTCTCTGACGGGGGTGGTAGACCGCGCGGCAACTGAACTGTAATCACTACCCAAGCTGCTAGCAAGAAGCACCAGTGCGGCATACAAGGGCGTTTCTGCTGAAACAAGATCTTTGTTTGTGTAATTCGCTTCATGTATGAATTAAATAAAGGCCATATTTAGCTGCATTTGAGAATTATTAGGTCGCAAGTGGTCAGTTGATTTATTCATTTTTTTTCCAAGAAGGCAAACAAAGGCTGCCTCTGATATTCTTATACTGACTCTCATCAATCACCACTCCACATCTAACCGACATAACTTCAAAGGCAACAAGTACTAGCCAGTCAGAGACAGAGTAAGGCGGGTCATTCTACCTCTATCCTTGGAAAAAAAATGTCTTGCAGCTGCTGAATGATGCGCAACAGAGGCCATTTAGAAGTGGATATTCGCTATGCCACTTGAAAATGCGTATACCCTCCACGACACTACTGTTCCACACAGTGTTGGTTTAATCAGCTGGGAGAAATATCCAAACCTTCATTTGTGCACCATGGATTTGTGGGGGCCTTTATGTTATATATGCTCAGCGACAAAACATTTCACATTTTAGACAGCTACAGACTTGAAGTGTGTGGTGAAGTATCAAATGCATTCACTTGTTTAACTCCAGATCTAGATTTAGCAATTCACAGCATCAGCGTCAATGTACCACCTTCATTCGGTGTAATCATGTGGAGCAGAAAGCTCTGCTCCCAGCTGTCACAGTTTTTTATCCTGGGCTTTAACCAGATTTAACTCCACACATCAGCTAGTGATGTGTGGAGAGTCAGAGGACTGATGAAATGAAGGAAAAGATATTGAATGGTGACTGCGAAACAAAACTGATCCGTATGATATAGAATTGATTGGGTGAAATGCAGCGCATTGTTCAGCCAATGACATTGTAGCAGGATGAAGAGGGTTTCCAGTGCAGAGTCATTTATCCTTATTTCTACCAAAGGTGTAGAAATGGGGGCAATACAGTACTTGTACAACACCTTAATCTGGTGACCAAGCTGTGATGCTGATGTACAGCCTTCTAGTCTGTGGCAAACCGTTGGCTTTGTCCATACTGTCGTAACTACTACTAAATCCATAAGCTTCTGTCCTATGAAATAGGTCCTATCATTTTTTGGAGAGTCAGTGAAGTTGATGTCTGTTCATGCTGCTAATATGGGTAGACCAATGTTATTTTAACAGCAAACCAAATGCACTGTTTTCAGGGGATGACATTTCTTAGTCATTGCACTTACCATGCAATCATTTTCAAATTCCTTTATTAAATACTGTACAATTCATTTTTCTCTTTATGGCCATGGTTGCCTGGAACTTGTCCCAACACACACTTGATTTCGCAATTCAAATACATTTTTTCTAAAGAATATTTTATACAGGAATTGACAGTGCTACAATTCTACTAGCATTTGCTACTAAAAATAGACACGTGCAAACTGTAAAATCTGTTTAGTAGACTGTCTGCTATTAAAAAATACTGTTGCAGTTAGTTAGGGTCTGTGTTGTATGTATTTTGAGGAGGTACGTGTGCATGACAAATCTGCGTGGCCTTCCCGTGAAGGTAATTTGGGAACCTTGGATTTGGACAGTGGCTCCAACGTCCTGGGAGACAACTTGTTTATTTACAGATCATTTCTGAGACTTAATTGCAATTGTGGCGGTTATTGATCTGAGAACAGGCATGGGCCATCGATCTCCTGCTGTCCCCAGATGGGTCGGGGACAATTCTCCCAGCCCCATTACAACCAACCTGAGCAGCAGGCAACGTGGCCAAATGAAATAAACGACACAGAGTCTCGACTGAATTAATGAAACGTGAGGTGTTTGTGTGTTGCATCTCAATGTGTTGTGCTCTGTTTAAGGCATGGTTATCTGTGATTGCTTCTCTCCGTGTAAGAAGAATGTGTTAAAGGCAGATTTTCAAGGAGATGGTATTTAAATCCTCATTTCATCAGTGAATCACACCCCAAAAATGTTGTTTTTAGGGGGCAAGCTGCTTCCGTCTGGCGTGTACTGATGCAGATGGACGTCAAGACCAAACGTTGACGAGTGGAAGTAACGGATTCCCCCCTTCACCCTTTTGCCCCCTACACCTCCTGTCACGCTGGCAATGTCAAGAGTCCCGAGTCCCCCTCCCCCTGCGGAAATGTCCAGCGGGCCTGTGGCCGAGAGCTGGTGCTACACACAGGTAAAATAACCCCGCAGTGAACACTATTGTCCTAATGTCAAATGTGTCTGGAGTCACCATTCATGCTGATTCATTCTTTTTGCATTAACCCATCAGATCAAAGTGGTGAAGTTCTCTTACATGTGGACCATTAACAACTTCAGTTTCTGTCGTGAGGAGATGGGCGAGGTCATCAAGAGCTCCACCTTCTCTTCTGGGGCCAATGACAAGCTGAAATGGTGGGTGGGAAACATGGCTGCCTTGTTTCATCATATTTAAATGTTCAGTATTTTTAAGTCTTACTGGGCTGCAGTGGAAGTGGATTTGTTGAGAAACATTCAGAAAGTCCTTCCTTTTTCTGATCAGTGTTACGAAGTCAAGCATAAATCTTATAACTGTCTTTCTGTCTACATCTGATTTTAATATATTATCAGGCAAAGCAGAACCTTTTTTTAATGTTATATTAAGTAGAATTAAGTTAACATTTGGTTACCTACTGTTAACTTATCAAGAAATGAAACTATACCTTACATGTGCACCATCTAAGCAACAACTTTGTAGCAAGAAGCAATTAAGGGAAGTAGGAATAAGTATTTTCAATTCATTGTAATTTAATCATCACAATAAGGTCTAGTCGGGATATAACTGATGATATTTAACACATTATTACCTCAATCCCCTCTACTAGAGATCTTAATCGTTGAACCTTTCACCACCATCAGGTGTTTGCGAGTGAATCCCAAGGGCCTCGATGAGGAGAGTAAAGACTACCTGTCTCTCTACCTGCTGCTGGTCAGCTGCCCAAAGGCTGAAGTGCGTGCCAAGTTCAAGTTTTCCATCCTCAATGCTAAGGGAGAGGAGACCAAAGCCATGGGTGAGTCATATTCTAGTAGAAACATTCTTCAGTGGATTTTTTAAATTTTATTTTCTCTTTGCTTGGACTTACCTCTTTGTGACTTCTGTGTCCCGGCTGTCTGCAGAAAGCCAGAGAGCATATCGCTTTGTCCAGGGGAAGGACTGGGGCTTTAAGAAGTTCATCCGGAGAGACTTCCTCCTAGATGAGGCCAACGGTCTTCTACCCGACGACAAGCTCACGCTCTTTTGTGAGGTAGCTGCCGTGTCCTTGTGTTAAACTTTATATATTTTCTGATTTCAAAGCAGTTTGTTTTTTTCTTTGCACAAAGAGCATTTTGTCTTGCATCTCATTGCATTTTTCGCTCTCAGGTGAGTGTGGTGCAAGACTCGGTCAACATATCTGGACAGAACACCATGAACATGGTGAAGGTGCCTGACTGCCGGCTAGCAGATGAGCTGGGGGGCCTGTGGGAGAACTCGCGTTTCACAGACTGTTCACTGTGTGTGGCTGGCCAGGAGTTTCAGGCCCACAAAGCCATCCTGGCAGGTACAAACAGGAGTCACACATACCCACCATAGTTTGCCCTCTGACTGTTGCTTGATGCCACAATTACTCACACATTAAAGTTTTATCCTGTTGTCCTAATCTTTTTTCCATATCGCTGCTTTCAGCACGCTCCCCTGTATTCAGCGCCATGTTTGAGCATGAGATGGAAGAGAGCAAAAAGGTGAGCCCAATGTCCCGAAGCTTCTTTTTTTTTTATTCTCAGAAATAAATTTGTTTTGTTCCTCTGGCTTAACAGGTCAGATTTCCACTGCTGTGTTGTGGGGTTAAAGTGAGTAAAGGATTGTGTGCTGTCAAATGGCTGCAGCACAGAGCTGTTTGGTGAAACTGAATGATAGCGCACCTGGAATGAAATTGTCCTGCCGTACTTGAGGGTCAGGATTCATCCTTCACTGACAAAGCTGCAGAGGCAGAGAATTGCTTTTTTTTTTCTTGCTTTTTTTTCATTTCTGCACATGACAGTAAGAAATGAAATTGCGGGAGGTGCTGCCCAGAGGTTTAAAAAAAACAAACAACCAAGGTCCAGATTAAAAATTTCACTCGCTAATGAACGTTTAGAGATGAGTGACGTGTGTTTTCTCAACAAAACAACAAAACATTGGATAGAATACAAGGCAAAAATTGTTTTCTGATTATGTTTAAATATATACAAAAGTAGTCACAAACTGTCTGCTGTTAATCCCAATGAAATAACATGAAACTCAAACAAATAATTAGGAAAATCCAACTAAAACTGAGACTTGACAGGATGGGGTTTCAATTCTAACACTGCTGCAAGATCATTTTTCGTGGTCATACTTTCACCAACAAACCAGAAGCATTCATCAAATGTTATGCACTAAAGGTCAGTCAGTATCACACACACTGTGTGGTTCAATGTCGGTCGTCCTTATAATAGTCACAAATAAACCAAAAGGAAGAACAGCTGCCTAACCAGAGTGAGAGCGAAGCTCAAAAGATATGATAAATAATAACTTGTTATCATGTTTCAATAAACAACATTAATTGGCATTACTGGCTGTGCAGATTTACAGCTCCATAAAAGAATAAATATATTGTGTTTCTTTCCCCAAACATACTTTTGCAGAATTTTGTTCTGTGATTTTATTCACAGTCCCATTTTTAAATATCTGCAATTGAAGAAGGTCATGTAACACAGGGAAAAAAATTTAAAACAAAAGAACATACTGTAGTTGATGCTTGTGTCATGGTGACATGTTTTAATCTAACACCCTCATTCTCTGTCTGTTGTCAGAACCGTGTGGAGATCAACGATGTGGAGCCCGAGGTTTTTAAAGAGATGATGTGCTTCATTTACACAGACAAGGCTCCCAACCTAGACAAGATGGCCGACGACTTGCTGGCAGCAGCTGACAAGGTAATCATAATAATAACAATGGTACAATACGACATATTGTATATTTGTCCATGAAGAGTTGAATTGAGGGCAACTGGACTTGGTTGTGGATTGTAGATGTTCCACGTCTCATTAGTATGGAGGTTCGCTTCCTGATCCGGTCTTGTCAGTCTTGACTACCAGTGGAGAAGTGTTGCCAGCACTTATGGTCAGTTGTGGTCAGCCCAACAAGCTTAAGGACAAGCTGAAATAAAAGCTTTCTGTATGTTGTTGAATAATAACTTCATTTGCCGCAGCTTCAAATTTGTCAACATTTTTGAAAACATGTGCTGGTGCATGTGAACATTTGACTAATGCCCTGATGGAGCAATGTATTCACACCAATCGGCCAATCAGATGAAACCCCAGCCAGCCGTCAGTTATCGTCACATTCCTTGGTGTGTCAACTGGTTGTTGACTCTGAGAACAGCTAGCACAATGACGGAGGGAGACAAAGGACCTGCATATATACACCAGTGTTTGTTTTTAATCTCCAGTCACATCGTTATCACGCGTTGCAGATTTTCCCCACACTGTACGGGATTACGGGCACACACTGTGAGATCTCACATATTCTCTGTGAGGTGACAAGATGGAAGAGCCTACGTGCACTGAATCCACTCAACCATATCCGAGTAAGCTGTCAGGATTTCAATATCAGTTGGATGATTTCACACTGATCTCACTCAGCCTGTGAAAACAAATGGGAGTCTCGCTCCGAGGCTCAGTTCCCTTCAGGAGTTGAGCATTGAAATGTTTATTCTCTTCTTGTAAATGTATTTGCTCAGAAAACTGAATACATATTTGAGGTTGCGACATGACCGACTGTACTGTCCATGCTGATATTACCTCAAGATAATATCTGTAAATATCACTTGAACATTCTCAGCGATTATCCCTTGAATACAAACAAAGGAGAAAAGTGTATTCACCTTCTTGCATCCCCTCTCTTTCAGTATGCTCTGGAGAGACTGAAGGTCATGTGCGAGGACGCTCTGTGCACCAGTTTGTCTGTGGAAAACGCTGCAGAGATCCTCATCCTGGCTGACCTGCACAGCGCCGACCAGCTCAAAACGCAGGCGGTCGACTTCATCAACTAGTGAGTTCACACGCAGGAAGGAGCTCATCAACACATGTAATTGGGTTTTCGAGCAGCGTTTTACAAACTCCGACCCAGAGCCCAGAATACATTTAGTCTCTGTCGATTTTTGTTACATCCCTTTCTCCTTTACCTCGGCATCATTACTGACTGTAATGGGCCCGGTCTCGTCCTCTGGACTCAGCTCTTGGTGTCACGGTTAATAATTTAATTTCACATGTCCCCTCCTCAAGTAGTCTGTCTGATATTATTAAATCCTGTCGCAGCTTTCTGAGGGATCAGGGCAACCTGACTCTGTTGACTAAGGCTGACGTGTGATAATGCGTAACTCTGAACACATACGAATGTTCAGCTCACACGCACTTCTTCCGATTGCTTCTCTCCCCTTACTTCACACGGTTCGTTATTTATATTTACAGAACTGAAAAAAACTGTTTAATATTGAATTGACACAAAAAAAAAATGTTATCAATGGATTAATCATTTGCAATCCAAAATTAGCTGTAACGTCTCAATTGCCTTTCTACTGAAATCCCTCCAGATGGGTCACAGGATAAATGTGAGGGTTTCAGAAATACCCGCTGAAAAGGGGGACAACGGGTGTACACCTGTACTACACGACTTACAAGACCTCTTTCCATTCTTTGCCTTTTTGTGAAATACTGGATGGACTAGATGTCTTGAAATGAAATATCGACCTAACAATATGAAAATGTGTCACCAATAGATTTGTGACGCATGCAGTTAGGTGTCACAAGTAAAGTTATTTCTTTGTGGAAAGAGTTCACAATCTCAAAAGTTTGGGAAACACTTTACACTTATGTAAATTAAGTGTTTAGATTGTTGGTTTAGACTTTTAATTTTGGGCTTCGGGACATTGTCACACATTTTACTTCCTAAACAATTAGGTGATTACCATCTTGGCCGTAATGTAAGATTACCATAATTATTAGGAGATTTTGAATATAAACACACAAATTTGAACTGTTGGGGAAAGTTTCCCTGAGGTTCTGTTAATCCAAGGAAGACAGAGTCCCAATACCCAAATAATATGCGCAGAAATTGAACACAAAATAATACTATGGAACCATGGTGTAAATCTCACATTTGTGGTGTTTCTCCATTTGTCAGACTGTCGGGTTCTTGGAAGCTGTCCAAATTATATTCTCCAGACATTAGCCTTTTTTCCCACACTTTTTGTCTTCTGGTCAGAAGACCGTGGTGCATCTTGGCTACTCAACAGACGATTCAGTCCAAAGTCTGTTTCTGCAACAGACACCCCCAAACGCTTTGGTCTTGATATTATTTTCCGCCTCACATGAGCCTTCAGAATCTCCTATAAGTTAAACTAGGCTAAAAAACATGTTTGTAGCTAACCAACTCTGAAAGACTCAACTGGACTACTAACTGGACTTAAAGAGTCTTGTTAGATAGTACTAACAAGACATAAGTACTAAAAAACAAAACCTTAAAGCAACACACACACCTAATCAATCCCACAAACGTAATTTTCAGCAAAAAAAAAGAGATCTTGCATTCTGGCGAGTAGTGTGATCTAGAAAATAACCATCAAATAATTTAATAATGAACATAGTCGTTAAATGCAGCCCTATATTTATTTATACAAATCGATTTCCCCTGAACTAACATTTGTTTCTTGTTCTTATCTCTTACCTCGTTCTTCAGCCACGCAGCAGAGGTGATGGAAACAGCCGGCTGGAAGTCCATGGTAGCGTCTCATCCTCACCTGGTGGCTGAAGCTTACCGCTCCCTGGCTTCAGCCCAGTGCCCTTTCCTCGGACCCCCACGGAAGCGCCTCAAACAATCCTAACAGCCTCACAGCAAGGCGTCGGCACACTCAAACACACTTACACACATGCAAAACACTAAAACCCAGAGATCCCCCCTCTCAAACACAGGGACAACCTTTCCCCTTGCTGTTACCTACTACGCTACCTACAGCCTCCCCCCAAATCTCCCCCTTCTGCCCCATCCAAACCTGCTGTATTTAGTCTCTTCTAAAGATGGAGGGAAGAAGGAGGAGGAGGAGGTGGAGGAGGAAAAGAGGGACAGGTGGGCTTGAGGAGTGGATGTTTGTCGTTTAGAACCACAACAACCCTCCCCTTTTCCCCGCGGCTCTGGCGCAGTGAGATCTGACATTGTGCTCTTTTCCGTGTGAAAACAAAATCCTACGACATCCTGCTAGTTCCGACTTTGGAATCCGTTCAGAAGGACACGAGAACCCAGTAAGAGCCAAGTGTCCGAGGCTTAAAGGATACGTGCGGATTAACAAAGTATAAACTGTCAGTTTTATCAAAAGGCTTCATTTTGTTCGTGTTTGGAGTTGAGCAGTTGGAGAAACCCCTGGATCTTAAGGACACGTGGGCCTGTGAGTGACTGAAGAAGAAGTGGGCCTGTTAGTTCCAAACTATAAGCCCCTCCCACCGAGAGACGACTAAGGGCTAGTGAAAAATAGAATCAGATAATGGGACAAAATCGTCAAAAAGATTTTCCCAAAGGACGTTGGGAAAATATTGCACTAAAGTCACAGGTTACCCCTCGTCAACCCTTACCAGCAGTAAAGCAGAAATACTGTAGGCAAGCACACTAAATTGAAGCAAGCTTCATGGACTAGAGACCCAACTGGACCAATAAGAACAAGTTCCCTTTAAGAAGATTTATCACCAAGTGACAAAAACAACCCAACGTGTACTCCCATACAAAACTCTTCAAGCTTCATCTGCGTCCGTTTTCATTTTTCAAATAGCCAGAAATAAAATGCAGTATAGAGAGAATACAGAAAATTGCAACGCATAACTGGATGTTCTTCTTGGGGCATTTTTCTGTGTGGATCTGTGTCCGCCGCCCTTGAGAGAAAATAAAATCCAAGGTGTCAACAGACAAACTAACCAAGAGACAACGAACGGTCGAGAAACAAAATGTCAAGAAATGGTTACAAAATGACTCAGTCGGGGCATGTTAATGTTCTTTTATGACAGATCTTATTTGTTTTTTTCCCCCTATGAACTGTCATTTCTATTTTTTTCATAGGAATTTGTACAGACACTAGTGTTTTTGAAGCTGTGTAAAACAAAAGCATTTTCAACCATGAAATTGGGGGGGGAATATGGGGACAAATGTTTTCTTTGCAGGCATGAAGACTGAGTGGGAAATGAAATTCAAATGAACACGTTTTAATGTTCAGATAAGACAAAATGTGAAAGAAAATGCACACCGAGGAAAACCAACATGAATTACTATTTGAAGTTATCATTTGAACCTGGTGGAAAATGGTAATCTGTCGAAGGAACCGTCGTCGTTTCTTTCCTGTAGATATCGCTGGTCATGAGAAGTGACACTTAGTTGTTGCCATTTTTTGTCCCCCTAAAAAATAAACCACAACTATTTTGTATTGAATGCAATGCAAACTTGTGTCTGGGTATTTTTGTAAGAATAATGTGATTGTATTGGATTATACTGAATTGGAATTAATCATGTTAGTCAAATCAAGAAGATCATGCCTTAAAGTGAAGACGTTTCTGGAAAAAGATGTATATTTTCAGCATCTTATTTTGCTTTATAACTCAAATCCCAATTTGCATTATTTAAAACAGTATAGTGAAACAGGTTTTTCCTAAATTCCCGAAGTCGAGGTCGTTTTTTCAAACTCATCCTCTGGGTTTTAAATTCAATATCTCTTAGAGAAACCCTGCGACCCTTGAAGGACGGAGTGGTATAGATAAGGTATAGAGGATAAGGACTTTTTTTTGCCAAAGTTTGATTGTTATTTTGAAATGCAACGGACTTACAGTGGTGAAATGTAACTAATTACTTTTACTCAAGCAATGAACGTTAAGAACAAATCTGAGGTACAACTCAACTTCTGAGGTAAGTACTTTTTACCTCACTACATTTTTTTGACTCACTGCTTAAGTTACTAGTTGGTTTGCAGATTACGATTTTTCCGTACGAAACCTGTGATCATCTTAAAATTAACTAAACCTCAACCAGTTACAATAATGTCTTGCTACTTACACACTAATTCATTCTAGTAATTATTCATGGTACTTTTACTTAACAAGTCTTAATACGTATGCCAAAGTGTTCCACTGTCTGTTTTCTGTAAAGTATAAGGGGAGGCATTATGTGTAGCGCTAAAGAGATGACTTTGTTATGATTATTGATGATTATTCAATTAGTACATGGAAAATTAAACGATAAATCATTCACATCAGTCAGTTAATGGAGGAAGACTCTGAACTCCATCTTGTATTTGCAGCTTTTATTGGACTAGTGATAGTAAACCAATTATCTTTGGATTTTGGTTTGTTGTCGGACAAAACAAATCATCTGAAGATTGCAATGAGCCCCCCACACAATTGAAGCCATGCAATCAAAACAATCCTAAATTGCAGCACTAGTTATGCATGTCTTTAAAAAACAGGGTAATAGAACTATTCTACTCTACAACAAGCTATATATATTGTCCTAAAGACGTACTTTACAGTGTTTGGTAAAATGTAAGACTTGTAAGACTATGTCTAGAGAAATGCTCCACTTCACAATCCCTTCACAAAACCAGTCTGTCAGACTTGCTCGCAGCTGCTCAAACTAGATTTCTCTTTCATAGATTTATCGAGACGTTAATCTCCAGTGTGTTTGGCTCGTCCCCTGTTCAACCAGCGGGCAGGTCGGGGGCTGGATTCTGGGAGCTGTGGTCCGGACAGACTTTCTGAACCAGCCTGTAGTCTGTGCTATAGAAAGACACATAGATGCAGATGACCTGGAAAGGTTTGGAGCACATCCATGTGACGTGGCTCTGAGTCTGCTCCTGAGCACACGTCTTTGAGGGGTCGTAGTTGCACAGCATCACCTTCTTGTTGCGTTCAGTTTTCTCGTAGTCCACCCTGCAGTTGAATGTCTTCGAGTCTTTGGGGTTGACCACACTTTGGCGCTCCAAGTCGAACACCACCTCCTTCGCCGGTGGGACGAGGCTGATGGAGACGTTGCCCACACCCGTGGAGTTGTGGCGGAAGTAAACTCCAAGGGAGCCATTCCCGTGATCCACGATCTTACCCACGATCAGCAAATTCAGTTTGACTGTCTTGATGTTCGAGTAAAAGTCTCCCCAACTGAACTTCCTGGAGAATTTAGATGTTCCATGAGCTTCCATGATCGGTTGAAGCTTGACCTTTGAGGATGAGTTGGAATGCGGCTGGGAATTCCCTCCAAGTATTTCCCAAAGTCCCTGCTTCGAAAGAGGAAATAAGGGACCGATGGGTAGTTTGATGTTCTGACTCCCAATTTGATGCGCCCGGTTCTTCTGTGAGAAAGCCTCTTGGTCTTGACTCTTGAGTTCAGGCGATGCTCTCTTGGCGAAGGTGACGTTCCCATGATGATGTTGCCCAAGAACCAACTAGATCGAAAAACCATGGGAGAAATTAGACATTGAGTACAGCTGGTAAAAAAAAGAAGGAAAATTGATCAAAAGCCATGTCATTCCCAAAAGATATATATTTTATGTTAACCCACAGCAAAAAACCTGCCATGTGAACCAAAAGAAAGAAAGAAATACCGGGATAGGAAATAATCACAATAATCACTTTCAATTTTCTTTTTCTACAGGCATAAATAATGTTCCTAAAAATCAATAATAAACAGGGCTTTTTGTGAATGACGGCATCCCTTTCATGCATTTGCCTGTTAACCTTGCAGATTCTAAAAATGCATCATATTTGATTAGTTTACAAAGAATTTTGGCAAATAAAACTGCTAAGTAACTAATCATTTTGAAGCCTTGCAATGCAAAAACAATTGCACTTCAAATTGTAATGACTTTTCTCCCTTTGCTCATTTAAAAAAAAAAAAGTGACATACAGTTAAGTCATATTCAGTGCCTCCAGTTTTTTTTTTACTCACCAAACAGAAGATTCCTTGCACAAGAATCCATACAAAGCAGTGGCCGACAAGCATTTCCATATTGCATACGATCCTAGAAGAAGATCCATCCAAGTTTTGAAAAAGTCCCCGTTGAACAGCTACATCCACATTAAACACTGGGACCAGTTTAACCACCAGGAGACCAGTGTCTTCGTGCTGCAGCCTCAGCCCACAGCATCACAGCTCACACACTGGGAGGCTTTTCTCAGATGTGGAGATTTTTTTACACTCGATTTTGCTGTGCCTGCATTCCCTCTCTTTTCTCTCTCTCTTTCAGCCCCTCTATCTCTGATGCACCCCCCCATACATACATACACACCCTTCCCATCCAATGCTAACACCACAATGCATCTCCTCCTCCCAATATCCTGTCACTGAAAAATCTTTTGCATTACCATTTTGGTGATGGAAAAAAAAAAATCAATTAACTCTTACAATGAGAATTTTATTTACTTTCATGTTTGTGTAGGAGGTAAACAGAAGAAACCGCCACCTTGTGGTCAGATAAAGAAGTACAGCCCAACTACAAATGACTACCCCAATATACAAAGCACTGGATCCAGCTGAATATCTCATTAAGTCTGACGTGTGCTTAGAATTATCAACTTCAATACACTGTATTCTATAGGAGATGTGTCTATAGTGTGTGGGACGTTGCTCCCTCAGTCATGTGCAGTGGATCTTTACCACCCTCTGGTTCTCGGTGTACAGTTGCTCGGCTCCCCTTTCCTCTCCCACACCAAAGCCACGCTCGCAAAAATGGTCATTATAGTTTGCAGTTTGCAGTCCAAGCTATGGTCTTGAGGAATATCTGCTGTGACAACAAAATTCTATACGACACATTATCCTTTATCATGAAATGTTGTAATATAGAAACGCTTTGTCAGTGTCAGGGCCAGATCAGAGGGGCCTTTCCACCTTTGTCTAATGTTTCAGATTCATAAAGAAGAGAATATACACAGGGGCAAGATTTTTTTGTGCGACATCGAAGGCAGCCAATAACATGATGTAACCTAGTGGTGACCCTTTGCAGGGTGGTAATGTGGGTGTACAGGAATCGTACCATGCCACTGAACCAACAGGAAGCTGTGACTGACAGCCAATCAGATGACATCTCTTCAATTGCACGAGTTTCTCACGCAATTGTTACTCAAACAAAAGTAAGGTGAAGCTTTAATCGTCTAGCAACCACAGTAAAAGGAAGTCACACAACAACTGGACTTCCGAACCAATGGAGATCCTTTAAAAAAAACCTTGGTCTTCATTATCATCATTTACATTAAAACACAATTTTGCTTTATTTCAGCCCATGCATGTGATTCATCGAGTCGTGCAGAGAAAATTTTGGTCTTTAATTTTAGGATTAATGTGCACCTGGGAAATCACCCGCCTCCCCCCAGGTCTGCCTTTGCTGGTGGCTCAGGTCACATTGCAGGTTTTGTTTTTCTCTTGGATTAAATTCCTAAACCCTGATTTACGATAAGGAAGAAGATTAAAAGATGATTAAATGTCACCCCTGGTTAAGGATATCCAATTTACTCTTCCTTGTCAGCTCTCAAAAAATGGACCTCAAGCTGCGCATCACTGAGCAACGAGCAAACATTTTAGATTCTTTTACTGTGGAATTTAAATAAAAATCTTTCCTGATGAACTTTAGGTTTCAGGAAATCCTCCACACTAGAAACTCAACCATAAAGCAAATTATTTCTCTTTCATAGTAGATAAAACATTTATGGGATGTGACAAAATGATAAATTTTGGATCCCTCGGTTTAATTTGGTTATTCCACCGTTGAACATCATCTTATTTTATTATAGGGTATTTTATTCTGTTAAATTCGTTAATAATTCGTTATGTGTATCCCATTTTCCCATATGAAACACTTTGTAATTACTGTTTAGGTGGTTAGTATATTAAGTAGTATTATTTTCACCCGTGTGTGTGTGTGTGTGTGTGTGTGTGTGTGTGTGTGTGTGTGTGTGTGTGTGTGTGTGTGTGTGTGTGTGTGTGTGTGTGTGTGTGTGTGTGTGTGTGTGTGTGTGTGTGTGTGTGTGTGTGTGTGTGTGTGTGTGTGTGTGTGTGTGTGTGTGTGTGTGTGTGTGTGTGTGTGTGTGTGAGAAATAAACTAAGACTACAGTCTCTTTAGTTTTTGCCCATTTTTGTAATTTTTCAAGTCCAAAAACCTGCCACCCAACACATTTGAAAGGGACTTTAATTGAAGTCATTCATGAGTTCATCTTTTTTGTTTTCTACATAGATTGAGTAAATATTACTTTAGCTGAGTTCATTTTGTGTTGATCCAAAGGAAAAATACAAATCTTTTGAGCTTGCCAGTTTCAAACAGCTTTCAAATAGATATGCCATTTGGGAGATGGTGAACTCTGATTAAAATTCTCTGAGCAGAATTCCTTTGGTTGAAATGTCTGCAAGTGGATAAGTGATGAAAAAATATTGGCACTGTGATGACAATAAATTTGTTGTTGACCATGAAACTCATTTGAAATATGATACTTAGTTTTAGGAATATGTCAACGTTGATTACAGGAAAGATAAAACTACTACTGGTAGTACTTACATTTTAGTATTTACAATTACACGTATCATGAAAATACTCTGCTTTTTTATGAATCAGTGTTGACCCTTTATGCAAGATGAACGGATATACTGGGAAGAGTCACAAGTCACCAGTACGTTTAGTTAGTTGTGGATTTCATGTTTTTGTTGTCTCTGAAGTTCTTGTGTGTAATGGACATAATCCAGTCGTGTTCCTGTCGAATTACAAAACATGCCTGTGCCAGAGACTTTTTATATGATCAGCGGAATGATTTAAACAACAATCTCCTAGTTTGCATGTTGTCCTTCCGTGTTACAAAACAGTAAGTGGGCATGGATACCTGGGAACTTTAGGCAAACCAGGTTACTCTCAAATTGTACATCACATGATGTTTTTGTCAGATTTTTGTCTGTTCACTGCAGCTTACAGGAAATAAAAACTAAAATGATTGTCATTGCGGTAAATGAAAATAGCAAAAATTCCACTGCTGCTGGCGTGAGCCTAAAACCGTCCTTTGAAGCATTAGTGGCTGGACTACTTGCAGTGTTGCAAGTGTGTGTGTGAGAGAGATGGTAAGGGTAAGGGGTTAGGGGAGGCATTGTCAGGAGTAGTGTCCTGACAAATGTAGAAAAACATTGTCGTCTCATTCTCATTCTTGTGCTGCCAGAAAGTTGTGGTCATTCAAAAATGTTGCATGTCAACTCTTTGTGACCATTTGTGTACAGTACAAAAGTTAAAAATCTGAACTGAGTGAGATATATTAACAATCACTACAATACGAATACGAAGAAACGCTCACAGAAGAGAGATAAATCATGTGTTCTATTTTTATTTATCACGTTCACGCAGACTTACCTGTAGCTGAAGCAGAATGTACCATAATATTCTCAGGTTGAGCAAATTGTTGTTAATGTATACAACTTTCCATTCATGTAATTATTACAGTGGTTTCATTCTATGACAGAATACTGTTTTAGTTAGTTTGTAGGTTATTTTTTTATTTTCGAGAAGGGGAAATTTGGTTCCACAGCACAGGACATTCACCCATGAAACAAACAGCCGAGCAACACCCACAGTAGTAAACAGTAGACATGATTAAAAAGCAAGAAAATATAAATATCTGACAAACAGGGACACATTCTGGACATTACACACTGATGAACAGTAAAAGGCCTTCAGACAACAGCTGGGTTAGTGTCTCTTTTAGTGCTGCTATGGCTGAAGGCTTTGGCGAAGCGGTCCTTGTCGCACATTATGGACCTGTACCTTTGTCCAGGGGACATCGCTGGAACGTGTCAGTTGAGTTGGTGAGTGATGTTTAGTGCAAATGAGATGGCGATGTGTGTAATGGGCTCACAAGCGAGAGGTTGGGTGCGAAGGGCCTACAGGATCTTGGCAGCAGTGTGAATTATGGGTGTAAGTTCTGTTCAGTTTGTGACAAAGAGCATGTTAAAGAAATGGGTGGAATAGTACAGCAGGATGGGTGGGGTGGACATTTTCGAGAACAATAGGAGATGATGGGTGGGGTAATTGGCACACTTAGTGACGCCTGGATCTAGAGCATGACACTGTCATGGTCACTGTCAACATGGCTATTAATGATCTATTATGTGATATTATACATTTCACTGTGCAACATCTAAGTGACTGATGGGAACATGCATTCATTCATTTGTTGTATCCACATCAAACACGTTGGGGAACAAGAGGGGCCTTCGCCAGCCTCCTGCTGGTCAGAGCTCGGGCCCTAATAAAGGTGGTCCAGATTAAAAAAAACAAGTGGAAAAGCCGATGCACACTCAGTGGACATACGATCAACTCATGTCACAATTCCTGCCAATCTGCCAGTTTTGCTTGAGAAACTTTGACGTTTTGTCAGCGTCCATTTCTTTCGATCTGCGTCGGCAGCTCCAATACTTTCACTTTGGCAAGCAAACGCTGTGGTTTTTTTTCCTGTAGTATTTTATATTTCAGTTCCTGGTCCTTTGTTTGAATCACAGCCAGCTGTCAATCTCTAACTTGTCACACTGTGCCAGCCCCACATCAACTGTTGTGAGAACTATGCAAGTGTGTTATTTTTCAGAGGCATCTTAAGTATTGTTTCTTTGCATGGCTGAGATTTCTCGTAAACCAGCGCTGACTGACACACCTACATCAATTATTTCATTTATAATAATAGTTCATCAGGAGTAATTACTTACTTACCTAGTTTCAAGGCAGCTGTAATTTACTGAAATAATCTAATGAACAAAAAAAAGGTCAACTAGACATAGACTAAAATCTTGAACCCTTGAAAAAGTATCAAGTAGGAAAACTGGCCGGCCCTCACACCTCACACACAGCAGCTACAGAAGTAGCGGCAACAGTAGCAGCTACTATTACAGCACAGAAGCTTATGTGGATCCAGAAAAACATGTAAAACATTTTCGTGTTAGCGAAAAAGGGCAAATAAATGCCAGACTACGTACACTGAAGAGGCAGTAAACAGTACGAAGGTTCACAAACAGCAGATGTAATGGTACAGAATAGAGAAGGCTTTTTGTTTTTCACTTATTATAGACAATTATTGTCTGGAAATCTGACGGTACCTATTCAGAAATTATTTTAGTGGCATACACAGTATGTCTACTCACACCTTCTCTTTTAAACTCAATTTAAATTCAGTTTCTGTCATGAAAAACCTTCTTGTCTCATTCCTTAAAAACTATTACTACTAAACTATTATTACTATATACTATATAATGCGCTAAAAAGAAATCAGACTCTGCAGATTATTAAGAATATTTAGGACATTAACTCAGTAAAGTTGATTTCTTTTCTTCTTCTAATTAATGTTTGATAATTTATTATTCAAAAATAAATTCCATTCACCTCCGTCATACCAGGGCAGAGGTAGAAGTGTCAGAGATAAAACAATAAATTGTGGGAAAATAATTTATCTTATAATCTGCTCTTTTTCCTCATAGTTCTGTCTGGATACGGGTTAGTTTAATTTACTAGTGATGAGGAAGCAATTAGTTTTTGGATCTGAAATACCCCTAAACTGGTCGGACCACATGTTCATTGGTTCTGTGCCACCTTTCACGGTATAAAAACTTCTCACTGCCCAGCTGAGGGATGAGGGATGAGGGATAGAAGAACGGAAGCAGCACATGTGAACAGGTAACTAATTTATTTTGTATGAGTGAAACAATATTTCATACCTGCTATGTTGCACAATGATAGGGTTTTGTTAAAAAGTGGTGCTTATTTTTACCTATATTTTGGCAATAACTTATATGTAGCTTATATACATAAAGCTTTAGCCTTTGTTACACATTTATGCTATTTTCTCTGAAATAATTTTTCCTACGTCGATAAAAACGTTGCACATGAATGCCACTATTTTGTACTACGGACATTTAATGGATAATCATGCATTTATTTCTTTTGCCATTGAAATCATTTAGAAAATATACAGGATGCTGCAGGGTAAGCACTCTTAATGTGTTTTTTTTGTTTTCCCTGGAATTGAATTCATCATATTTGATTATCAGGTTTGAATTCTGAGCTTTGGAAAATGGCATGTCAAATCTTGTTGCCAGTGCTGCTTTTGGGGATGATAAGTAAGTAATTAAATGAAAATCCTTTATATTTCTGTTGATGCCTTTATATTAATTCATGAACGGATCTCAGGTTTTTGTCCAATGATATCTATGTGTTTGCTTTCATAGGTACTGTGGCTCCTCAGACAAGTGAGTTGAAACTTCAATATGCTCTTAATTTTAGTCTGTTCATACTCTTCACAGTCATAATTCAGGTCAATCATCAGTAAAAGCAGGATTTCAACTAATACCACCACTGTATTTGTCTGTTAGCAGGAATTAGAATAGACATATATTTAGTTGCATCTAATGCTGGGTAAAATTTCTAATAATTTGACCTTTTTTATAAAATTGTACACAGTTTACATTTCCTGTTAGTGTGACAATTACTCAACATTCGCCAAAGCAAAAGCTAAGCATGTGGAGTGTGCAGTAGCGCCAAACTTCAACACCTCAGGCAACAATTTGCTTTACTCACTCATAGTCAAATAGATAACTCCAGGGAGGTTATGTTTTCATCATCTATTTGTCTGTTTGCAAGATTGTGCAAAAACTACTCAACTGATTTACATGAAATTTTGTGGAAGGGTGGGGCATAGCCCAAAGAAGAATCTGTTACATTTTAGTGCAGATCTGGATTAATGGGCAGATCCAGAACTATCTTTTTTTCATTTTCTTTAACCTTGGCGTAGGTATGCGCCCACCGAGTGCCCTTTTATTTGGCAGATGATTTTACAGTGTTTTACTGGCCCTTCTGGTTGAACCCGGGATACTGACGCGGCATACTGACGCGCCCTTACAAACACTCAGCCAAAACAAGATATTCAGTCGTGTTTAATTGAGTTTTCTGTATATAGGATAAAATATGGATATGAATGGTTAGGTGTGATTATCTAGTATGTTATATGGCCAATATGCTTGTTCTTTGTTTTAAATGTCACATCTTTTATTCTGTCTAGGACCCCTCTACCCAAATAGTGGAACAACAAGCTCTCGATCAGATGATGGAAGTTCACCTCGAATTACCCTGCTAGGAGCTTTTGTTTACTTTGGACAGTCCTATCGCCAGATTTATGTATGTACAAATTCATATCTTCACATCCACGTCCTTTGAAGACTTTTTCTCATATATTTTGTGGAGAAAAATAACACATTTTACTCCACTTCTTAAAAAAATGACCTGCAACAAAAGTTCATAGTTGTAAATAGGCAAACATGAATCGGCAAAAATGATTTAGAGAAGTATTAGAGTTCGTTGTTGTCACAATAATGTTACATCCATCACGTTATTCAGTAAACTTCTATGGCAATCGTATGTGCATGTCAATGTTTGATTACATGCAATTTGTTATCGACTGTAGTCGATACCTACGAATCCTTTGTTAGCAAGAACTGGTTTATGTGTTTCCAGGTGAACCACAATGGACACCTGACCTTTGCTAATACATGGTCTTCGTACTCACCACAACGGTTTCCATTGCATGGAACCAGAGACATCATTGCTCCATTCTGGACAGATTTGGACAACAGAAGAACTGGTCAGATCTTCTACAACCAATACACCAGTGGCAGTGTCCTCCAACAAGCTACACGGGACATTAATGCCTACTTCCCTACACTGCGCTTTAATGCTAACTGGGTCTTTGTTGCTACATGGTACCAGGTGGCCTACTTTCCAACCTCTGGCACAGTAAGTCAACTGGTTTTAAAAATGGGCAAATACATGATATAATTATGTAAATGTGTTTTACCAAATCGAATTTATAAAATAAAAACAAGTGAATTATTTTTAGCGAACAACAGTCCAAGCAGTTTTGATCTCTGGTGGCCAGTTCTCATTTGTGCTGATGAACTACGGGGAAATAGCCGCGACAAGCCGCAATGTACAGGTAAGAGACTAAATTACTATGCTGTACTATGATCTGAATGCAGCAATGGCAATGTACAAAAAGATAACACATACATTTCATGATAATGTACCTATAAAACATGTGTTTGCAGGTTGGATATGACACCGTCAATTCCAATCATCATTTCACCGTCCCTGGATCATTCTCAAGAAATGTTACTGCTATCGGCATGAGCAGTAATGTCAATGTACCCGGACGCTGGGCCTTCCGGACAGACCATGGACCAAGCGGCTGCACTTTTAATGGTAAGACCAGAACCAGGAGGTGATTACCAAAGATACTCCCACTCCTTCTTTTGTCACCACTCAACTGTTTGCTCTGAAAATACAGGCAAAACTTGTTGACCTGTAACACTAGTCAAATAGCATTACAGTGCAAGGCCTTTCAAAGAACACTTGGATTTCCTTCAAAGGTGAACCTGTGCAGCTGGGAGACTCATTCTGGAGCGACAGAACCTGTGCACAAAAGTGCACCTGCACCTCAGCAGGCCTGCAGTGTGTCAGGCAACCCTGCTCCTTTTCCCAAATCTGCCGGGCATCTTCATTCCAATTCTCCTGCCAGACGGTGCGGAGACGCACATGCACCATAAGTGGTGATCCACATTACTACACCTTCGATGGCAAAGTGTTTCACTTTCAGGGCACCTGCACATACGTTCTGTCGGAACAATGTGGTCGTGGGCTGCCCTACTATCGAGTGGAGGGCAAGAACGAGCACCGGGGCAGCACGCGAGTCGCTTGGACACGGCTGGTTAAAGTGTTTGTCAACAATGAAACTATTGAGCTTGTCAAAGGACATCGCGGTGAAGCTAAGGTGAGCAATTACAACTTCAATTCACAATATCTATATTGTATACCCTGTTAATACAGTATTTTTTTTAATGTATTTTTAACAATGATGTTTTTGCATGTTTCTGTGCTGACAGGTCAATGGAAGCTTTGCTGCCACCCCGTTCTCCCTTAGCAATGGTTCTGTCCAGGTTTATCAGTCAGGTTTTTCTACGATCATCAGTGCTGACTTTGGCTTGGTGGTTTCTTACGACGCATATCACTACGTCAGAATCAGTTTGCCCTACACTTACCAGAATGCAACATGTGGCCTATGTGGAAACTTCAACAATCGCACCACGGATGACTTTCGAACCCGCCAAGGAGAAGTTGTTGGCTCTGATGTGGTTTTTGCCAACAGTTGGCAAGCAGCAGGGGACGCTGAGCCTGGATGTGGGATCCATTGCAGTGGACTGGACTGTGCTTCCTGCACTGTACATCAGACAGCTTTATACAGCAATGCGGCCCATTGTGGTGTCCTCCAGAACAGTTCTGG
Organism: Scophthalmus maximus; assembly: GCF_022379125.1. Classification (NCBI taxonomy): domain Eukaryota; kingdom Metazoa; phylum Chordata; class Actinopteri; order Pleuronectiformes; family Scophthalmidae; genus Scophthalmus; species Scophthalmus maximus. The sequence continues at coordinate 12,257,051 of NC_061530.1, forward strand.
ACCTTTTGCTGCTTGCCATCGACAGCTTCCCCCACAGTCCTTTGTGGAGAGTTGTGTGTTTGATCTGTGTGTAGGAGAAGGGTACCAGCCCATTCTGTGTCAAGCCCTAAATGTTTATGCAAGTCAGTGTCAGCAGAATGGAATACAACTGCCAAGATGGAGAAGACCAGGCCTCTGTGGTATGTTTGATTGTCACTCATTCAACATTATTAAGAAATAGAATTTTCAACATTTCCATGAGTTCATTTTCAATTTCATGTTTTTTTTCTAGAAATCCCCTGCCCAGCCAACAGCCACTTTGAGCCAGAAGGCACAGGATGTCCAGCTACCTGTGTCAATCCCAATTCCACCCACAACTGCCCTCTCCCTGTCCAGGAGAGCTGCATCTGCAATTCAGGCTACATCCTCAGTGGTGGGGTCTGCGTCCCTCTTGCTGACTGTGGCTGCAGCTTTGAGGATCGTTACTACCGCTCTGGAGAAACTGTGATACTAGACGAGGACTGTGGGAGACGTTGTCGCTGCAGTTATGGCTCCATGACCTGTCGCTCACATAGTTGTAATCCACTTGAATCATGCAGGGTGGAGGAAGGAGAAAGAGGATGTAGGCCTAACAACTATGCAACTTGCTGGATCAGGGGCCCGGGGTCATATCAGATGTTTGATGGACTGACATACCAGTATCCTGGGGCGTGTCGACTGACTCTTGCCAAAGTGATGGGATTGTCTGCTTACCCCCACTTTGTGGTGACAGCAGAGAAAGTGCCCAGAGGCCAACAAGGTTTTGCCAGGTTGCTAAACTTTGAGGCAGAGGGAACACAAGTGTCCATTGAGATGACAAATAGCAGCAAGGTTCGGGTAAGTGACTAAAATTTAAGAGCTGATGAATTTGTGGATACACTACCGAATGAAATTAGAACATATTGCCCTTTAAATTTCTTGCCTATAAAAAACAAAAAATATGATATATGAAAGAATGTAATAAAACAAATTCATTCATTTTTAAATGGCCCTTTAGGTTGACGGTCAGCTCATCAGACTACCTTTCAGCTCAGCATCCGACCGAATCCAAATCTACCACAGCAGCATTCACAGTATCATCATTCGCACCTCCTTTGGTGTGACTGTGCAGACAGTCTGGCCTCACTTTGTGCGTGTCACTGCACCTGGTATCTACAATGGTTCACTGGGTGGACTCTGTGGTAACTACAATGGTCACTCACATGATGACTTCCGCACACCCAACGGCATCCCGGTCAACAGCTCTCAGGCCTTTGGAGACAGTTGGCGAGACGGCTCCCTCGCTGCTCATTGTGTAGAAAGTGTGAATAATAATTCCACAACAAATTACAATTCCAGTGAGTACTGCGGAATAATTGCCTCACGAACTGGGCCATTTACCCAGTGTTGGTCCACGGTAGACCCAAGGCAGCATATGGAAGAGTGCATTAAGATCATTAGAACCTCTAATGATCCAGCATCAACACTCTGTGAGGTCCTACGAGATTATGCACTAATATGTCAACAGAAGGGCGTAGCGCTGCGACACTGGAGGAATGCAACTGGTTGTGGTAAGCACTTTTCCTGCTGTTGCAAAAACTTTGGATATGGTATAAAAGTACGTAATGACCTTTTTGTATCAATCTGCTTGTTTTTCTCTAGAGCCAACCTGCCCTCTACACAGCCATTACGAACTTTGTGATACCACTTGTCCCTCCACCTGCCCCAGCCTCTCTTTCCCTTTCACTTGTGACATTGTGTGCCAGGAAGGGTGCCAGTGTGATGATGGTTTTGTCCTCAATGGCAACCAGTGTGTGCGACCAACATCCTGTGGATGCCATCACAATGGACGCTATCGACAAGCTGCTGAACAGTTCTGGGATGGTGAGGAATGTCAGAGCTCATGCACCTGTAACGGTGCAACTGGGACAGTGCACTGTACTCCCAGCTCCTGTGGTCCCCAGGAGTCCTGCCGTGTGGTGGGGGGCGAGTTTGGCTGCCATCCCAGCCCTCATGGCACCTGCTCTGCCTCTGGCGATCCCCACTACCTCACATTTGATGGCAAGGCCTATGACTTCCAGGGAACCTGCCGCTACGTCTTAGCAACCCTTTGCAATGACACTGATGGACTCCACCAATTTTCAGTGGAAGCAAAGAATGAGCCATGGAACGGGCAGCCAGTTTCAATCACAGCTGATGTGTTTGTGAATGTGTGGGGCTACCGACTGCGTATGTCCAGGCACAGAAGAGGTATGGTAGAGGTGAGTTGAAGAATTTATACCTTATCTTGAGACGAGATATCATTGTGTAATTTGTGTAATTTGATTTGTTCAGTATAAGTAAAAATGCATTGCTTTTCTAATTTTGTCTTTTCGAATGGTGCAGGTAAATGGAATAACAAAAAATCTTCCAGTTCTGTTGAATGGAAATGTGTCTGTCTTTGCAAGTGGATCTCGCACATTCATCAGTGCTGCCTTTGGCCTCAGTGTCACGTACGATGGATGGAGTACAGTGTCCATCTCTGTGCCATCAAATTACAGGTATCTGCCAATCAGCACAGCTCAAATCAAGTTATGATTAGGAGCAGAAGGAGAAAACATATTACAATTATTTCTGTGTCCTAATGTTGATTGCTTGTCAGATTTCACAACCCTATGCTCCCTGTCTGAAATCTGTTATTATCACTAACCTACATTAAATGCATTAATTGCAGGTGCAATGCAAATACATTTTGATTCATTGATTGATTAAACCTGATTATTTCACTGAATTTTTCTATAATCATTATCATCATTATAGCGGAAAAACATGTGGACTTTGTGGAAACTTCAATGGAAATCAGACAGACGACTTCCACACACCATCTGGAACAATAGTCAACACTCCAGATGAGTTTGGGACGTCTTGGAAGGTGGCGGGCAACTACACCTGCAGTGATGGGTGTGGTTCCTCCTGTCCCCGGTGTACCAACGAACTCCCTGCTAGAGCTCAGTGTGAAGTGATCCGGGCAGCTGACGGCCCCCTCAGCTTCTGCCATGAACAGGTGGACCCGGCGCCATACTTCAACGACTGTGTGTTTGACGTTTGTGTGTCAGGAAATGCTGGTCAAGATCTTCTGTGCAGGGCCATACAAGCTTACGTCAGTGCCTGTCAGTCTGCTAATGTTCGAATCTACCCTTGGAGACAGAACACCACCTGCAGTGAGTCAACCATTTTTCAAACTAAATTATCCATTTAAGAATAATAGCTAAAATAAAATATCCGACAATTGCCATTTCTCTCCTCACTTAAAAAGGACTGAGCTGTCCAGCCAACAGCCATTATCAGCTGTGTGGTACCGACTGTGGCCACACGTGTGCCAGCAGTGTTGATGCCACCTGCGAGCAGGTTTGCTCTGAGGGATGTTTCTGTGATGAAGGGTTCCTCAGGAGCGGGACGAGGTGTGTCCCTGTGGAAAGCTGTGGCTGCCAATATGATGGCTCCTACTATGATGTAAGTCATATAGATGTTAATGAATGAAACAAATGATTTGTATACAGATGTTTGAAAATGTAATAATCAAATTGTCCTAAATAGTCAGATGAATTATGCAGATTTCAGTTTTTGCACATTTGGCCATTGACCCTCGGTCAAGAGCTATGAAGCAGCTCTTTAATTTCATATATCAATAGCTGAATTTCCACTTCCTGTGCCTGTCAACCATCAATATCAGTATGCTTACATTTACAAATTTACATTTACAAATATATATATATATATATACAAATTTCATACACAAGTGGAGACAACACATCACGTCTACTGAAGAAGATTTTTTGTACTATTGAAATTCAACATCTTAGCAAAGCTGCAAGTAGCAGGACTGAGTGAAAACCTGGCAAGAATGGGTGACAAGTTTGTGTCCCATCAAAGTACCTATGTAACTATTGTAACAGTAAACTCATGTTCAATGACATGACTACATGTGTGGTACACAACATGGGGCACTAACGATTTCATCATCCTGTTCCTTTCCTCTCAGCCTTTTTTGTGTTACTAGTGCTTATTTTTTTTTCCTCACATGTTGCAGGCTGGTGAGTCCTTCTGGACAACGGGCTGCTCCCAGCGATGTGAATGTCATGCTCCCAACGACCTGCGCTGCTCCGTTGCATCTTGTACTCCTGAACAAGAGTGCACCATCAGATATGGCCAGCTGGGCTGTTACGATGCAATGTCTACTTGCACCGTTTGGGGAGACCCACACTACATCACCTTTGATGGGGCACTGGCTCATTTCCAGGGCACATGCTCTTACATCATCACCGAGAGCTTGAGCCACGGCACCAATGACACACAGTTTCAGGTGGCAGCCACCAATAATCACCGTGGCAACAACCTTGTGTCCTTTGTATCTGCAGTGCATATATACCTCTCAAATCAAACAGACAGAGTGTATGTAAGGATTGGACCAAATAAAAGAGTAACGGTAAGCCCTTAATTATTTTCAAGATGAACATGTCTCTAAATCTGTCTGATGCAAACATAACTGACAACAAATTCCTCTAATCTCTCATCCCCCCAGGTAAATGGAAGTGAGGTAGCTCTTCCAACCACCATAGGAACCTTTGCTCAGGTTGTAAGACAGGGAAGCTACATAGTGGTTGACGCCAGTGACCTGTTGGTCCAGTTCGATGGCAGAAGCACCTTACTGGTCAGAATCGGCCAAAATCACCGAAACAGAGTAACTGGGATGTGTGGGAATTTCAACAATGATCCTGCAGATGACAAAGTCTTGCCCAATGGCACACTGGCACAAAATGATAATGAGTTTGGACACAGCTGGAAGTCATCCACAAGCCAACCAGGGTGAGCTGTTATAAAAATAACTTTTGTCGGATATTCCACCATTTATATATTATCGTCAGTTGAAAACCTTTCACTACCTTTAGTTAATGTAGGTTCCCTCACCTCGACACATTATCAAAGCAAATTGTGCAAGCTACACTTTGTACTGGCAAATGTGCAATATGTTTGTGATTACCCACGTACAAATATTGTAGAAAAATATGCCGTGGCAAAAATAAACAAAGTCAAGCAAAGTCGCTTCAACCTTTAAATGTATAATGTCTTTTCTAGATGTGGATCAACTGACGGAATGAATGGTGATGGATTGAGCAACTGCGGATTCAGGGACGAATACAATGAGCTCTGTAGCGTCATCACCAACACCAGCGGCCCATTCAGCGCCTGTCACCTGCACTCTGACCCGCAGCCATTTTTCACTTCCTGCGTCTATGACCTCTGCCTCTACACTCCAGCCAATGGCATGCTGTGTAGTGCTGTTTCAGCCTATGAGCGAACTTGCACAGTTTTGGGGTTGAACATCACAGAGTGGCGCTCGGCTCTACACTGTGGTACTTTTGCACTTTGCTAATTAATAGTAAATAAGATGATAAATAAGAAAATTAATCAATAGGTTCATAAAGAGCAAACCATTTGTCCTACTTCTGGAAAATATATATTTTTTGTTTATTGTTCCGTTTAAGTTTCATTACTTCTTGTCTCGTCCTTTTCCCCACTATTTCCATAGCTGAGACAGACCCCTGTGAACAGCTGAACTGCACCGAATATGAGTGGTGTGGTGAGAAGGACGGGGTTTACGGCTGCTTCTGTGATGAACACCACCATCGGCCCAACAACGAGAGCTATGGTGAGGTCAACTTAGATCATCACAGTGATAGGAGGCATTGTTATATATTAGATTGTTATATTATTGTTATTAGATATTGTCTAACTTTAACTAACTGCCTTTTTAAGCATGCATTAAAAGATCTGTTTGTTGGCCACTCAAAGTTCATTCATTAAAAATAGCTGCCTGAGACCAGTTTGTGGCAGTAAAACTAAAACAGTGAGCTAAAAGACACCATCGCGGGCCCTTCTCATTGGCTGTTCATGGTTATTATTTTATGTTGCTCTTTAAATTGAGGCGTTTGTCAGGCAAAAAGACAAAACCTAACTTCTCAGGAGTAATGTTCAAACAATTAAAACACAGTTAAATATAAACCGAAACGATTGTTTCAATATCTGTCCACCACCAGAGCAACACCTTTCAAACTTCACATACCGGAGGCATTTGATCCATTGCGAATAAAAATTACAGAGACTATTTTTTATGTCTAACTCTCTTCTGTAGATTCGTCCATCAATTGTGTCAGTAGTTCAGGCACTATGTCCGTGTCGCGCTGCCAGCTGTTCGAGGCCGGCTTCCACCGGAGCGCCCTCCATCTCCAAGACGACTCCTGTAAAGCTTCTCTACAGGACGGACGACTGGTGTTCAACTTTAACAACGACGAGCAGCTGTGCGGCACGATGCTCAAGGTACAGTCCATGCACCTATGTTATCGGTACATACAAAATACAATTTTAGACGCTGCAATTACAATAATCTAACGCCATTTTGTTATTTCAATTTGAAGAGCAATGGGAGCCATTTCATCTATGAGAACACCATCCAGGGGGATGTGGATCCTCATGATGGCCTAATCAGCCGCCAAAGGAACATCCATCTGCTTTTCTGCTGTGTATACCCTCTGGCTCAGGCCTTGTCTATGGCTGTGGGCATTAACCCTGTAGAGAGGTGACAGTCCAATCTCCTTTACAAGTTTTATTTGATCAATTTCATGACTTAGAGGTTTGGCTAACTAAATCAAAAAGACTACAGTGATTTTCTATATCAAGCATTCCTCTATAATGTTCTGTTGTGAATTATGTGATGCTTCGGGTTGTCAATTATTACCTATTCCAAAATAGGTCTCTTAAACAGTGCTACATCTGCGCCTCAAACTCTTTTTTAAGCATTAATCTCCAACAGCAGTGGTGCTCTTTGATGACATTGGTGATTCCAGTGACAAATAAAAAACATGCCCCTTACTTGTCAGAAATCTTACGCATTCTGCACCTCCACTTACGAAGGTGTCATCTAAATTGACAACACAAAGATCAATCAGTGAAGCCTGTCCCTGTTCTGTTGGGGAAAATTTTAAAGCATTTACCATTAAGACTCTCTGAGTTAACACATACCTGTCGATAAATTGTTCCCTCTAAGGTGTAATACCATCATGTGTCGGTTTTTCCCCATAGCATTGTGAGGAAGAAGCTTCCAACTGGCCGTGGGCAGTATCACACGAGAATGATCCCCTACCAGGACGCCAACTTCCACTACCCCCTCACCAGTACCACCGACATTGAAATGGAAGTAGACCAGAAGATGTATGTGGAGGTGCGGACAGAAGGAGTCGATCCACGGCAGATCTCCACCATTCTGGACACTTGCTGGGCCACGCCAGTCAACTCTGCCGACTACCCTGTTCGCTGGGATCTCATTAGTGAAGAGTAAAATAGCTATTGTTTCTTCATTTTGTCTTAACATGCAAATTTCTGAGTCGTGATTCCTTAAGTCTGAAAAAAACGTAATTGGAGCAAAAAGAAAAGACCTCTCTTCACTTGCTCCACCAATTCTCTTTTTTTTTTTTTACAACGTGACCATGTCACCTTACTTCATACTCTCACACGGCCACCTCCCCTGTCTTCCAGGTGTCCCAATCCAGCAGATGGCACAGTAGACCTGGTTCAGAACGGCGTCTCCACTGTGGCCCGCTTCTCCTTCAGGATGTTCACATTTACCAACTTTTCATCCATCTTCCTGCACTGCCAGGTCCACCTGTGTCTTTTGAGACACAACAACTGCACAGCTGTAAGTACCGCTGCATGTGGATTCTGTCGCCCTTTCGGTAGTTCTTATCACACGCATGTATGATGAATAGATAGATTAACAACAGGTGCATCAGCAGAATCATCTAATGTTGTTCTCCTGCAGCACTGCTACCCGGGTCACCACAGGCGAGTTGAGAGGGACGTATCCTACCATGACACTACAGGCATCTCATTAGGACCACTAAACCTGATCGAACCAAAAAGTACAGCTCTCTAATCTTTTCACACATTTTGTATATTCTTGTAGATGACACAGAGCTGGATCAACTCATGTTTTGTAAACTTTGCTTCCTCTCCAGCACGCTTAAGGGGTGTACCGAAAGCAAGCTGTGCTCCAGGCCAGTTGACCTCACTGGTGACCCTACTTGTCAGTTTGCTGCTTGCCAAAACTCTGGTCTAGGGAGACCAAAGATGAACCATATTTTAAAATCACACAACATGATATATTTGGTTTTGGTTTGTATCTTTATTTCAGAGGCCTTGTCCTTGTTATCTGTATTTGTGTAAGTAATTTTGCTCTTCAACAGTAGGGGGCACCAACATACAGCATGCTAAAGTTGAAACCTCCTTCGTCCTTTTCACTGTGTTTTTATTGATTGAATCCTTAGTTTCTTTGTAGCAATTCTCATCATTAAATTTCTGTCATATACAAAATAATTATAACAAAATGATTACGACCAATAAAGAATAAATGAAGCATTTTAAGTATGGAGTACAGATCTCATTTTAGTCTGCCTTGACTTTCCACTCAAATGTTTTTTCACTTGTCTTTCCCTGTTGAATCATTTATTTTAGAGACACATCTGATGTCACTGCTGATAACATCAAGATTAGCGAAGATCGCCTGCATAACAACAGGGACGGTGAAATTCTTCAGACAATCCCTTTCTTTCTTTGAAGCTAGCAGGAAATAAGTGGCATCTTCGAGTACACGACCAGACTTGGCTGTGGATGATTGTGGCTTATGAAAGCGATAACATCTTTTATCTGCTCCTGTTCTTTCCGCATGATGAAATTATATTGGTAGCTGGGAATCCAGGTTCAATCAAGCCAGTAGTAATTGCCCCGTGAGAGGAAAATTTGGTTTACTGCCTACTTTACTACCTTTAACCACAGGCACACAGGCACATCAAACGGTAGTTTATTATAAAAAAAACTCAACTACTATAACAAAGGCAACCATAAAAGGTTATAAAAGATTCAACATAATGAACAAAAGATAGCAATAGATGTTACATAAAAAGAAAAAGAATAATACAGTAAGTCACATTCACCCATTCACACAGTGCTTTTTCTGTCAAATCGGCCTTCAGAGGCAATTTAGGGTTAAGTGTCTTGCGCAAGGAAACTTTATCTCCTGAGCCACAGCTGGCAAATAATGAAGGAATTTAAAAGAAATAATTCCTCAAGGACAAAATGTTTTTGCACTTGCATAAAGTGAAGGTGCAGCTGCCTTAGTTGCCCTTTTTTTTTTTTTTCCAAGGAGCATCTAGGAATTTATGTTCTCTACCAGACTGATGTACATCAGTTTTGAGCTGAGTTAAGTACATTCGCTGCAGGTGTCATTAGAGCTATACATTGCTATACATAAGACTCATTTATATGGTTCTGTCTATTACAATCAGTGCGACACTTATTATCTTGTACCTAATACACTTCTTAACATTGCTACCAAGCGTCTTCTGGGGGAAACGATAATGCTTCAGAACTTCATATTTAGGCTCCCTCCTTTCCAGACAGCAACATCTGCCCTGCTATTTTTCTATGATATTTAAAATCAACTTGCTGGGAACAGAAACTTGTTGGTGCAACTTCAGACCAAACCTTCAGAATAAACGTGTACATTAAAAATGATTTTATTGTCATGTTATGGTAATGCAATACAATGTCTGAATCGGTCTTCACCTTAAAAATTAATCAACATGCAATGAAAGTTGAGCATTGTTAAAAACAAAAGCCTGACGTCAAGCTTACTGCTGCTGTTTCTCAGGTTCCAAATATCTAAACCTGATCTTGCAACAGTGTGTAATTTGGCTTGAAACCCATAATAAGGACAATATGACCTTGAGTCTTACTACTGAAAAGAAATTTCACATCACTAATATTTTGAGAATTATTCACTGAGTAAATCATTGGACATGGTGCAATATATTCCATTTTATGGCTGTAAAAGTTATTGCATGGCCTTTAACCACTACCGTACTGTATTCTACTGTACTGTAAACTGGCATTGAGAAATATCCTTTTGACAACTCATTAAAGGCTCGAGCACTTGATAGAATATCGGAGTATTAGATTACATCTTCCTATATGTTTATGCTGAACATTCCACCAAATTTTTTATCTCTCCTGAAGCACAACAGATATGTTTGGTTAATTGGGTGTCAGGGGACAAGTTGATTTTAGCCATTTAAACCATTGAAAAAGCCAAATAGAAACAAGAAAACACACGTTCAACAAATCTCTAACTTGTAAATCTGGTTTATGGAACCATGCCAGCGTTTTTCTATATAAAGCCTTGTTTCAGCCCTGTAGTCCCACATTGATGAGAGAGACACCTTACATGGTAAGAGGTGATTATTTCAAGAAGTCCAATTTTGAATGCAGAAGTGATTCATACTAACATTAAAAAAATCATTAATTTCCTACTTAAATTATGCAAACTGTATTTGAATCAGTACTTAAGTTATGCTTTGTATAATGTAAATAAAGTTGTTTGTGTTTGAACAGATCTGATTTGAGAGCCAACCATGGCAAATCAAATCTTGTTTCTACTGCTTTTGGGGACTATAAGTAAGTCATTTCTATTAAAAAATATATATATTTTTTGAAGTATTTTAAATTCTATTTAACTAATCATCCTGAACTGTTGCATTGATTTTCCTCATCTGTCTTCATTGTTTCCCTCACAGGTTTGGTGACTCCTCAGGTTGTGAGTAAGTTCACATCAAATTAAGTCTTTTTCAAATTTGATCTTCATCAGTTCAGTGTATGAAAGTAATTCAATCATTCATATGTGTCCTGCAAAGATGAAAGATTTGTGCTACACAGAATTTTAATGTGGGCTGAAAGAACGGGGAGTGGAGTCGGAATAAAAAAAGAAATAGCAGTACATAATGAAATGAGAACAAATTACAAACTGCAAAATTATTGAGAGACAAAGCAAAAACTAATCTGATGCCACAGCCCTTCAATAAAATATATCTTCATGAAATGTATTAATGTTCAGTTTTTATTAAAACTGTTCTGAAGAGATTTATCTTGTGTAATCTGAATGCTCTTGTTTGTGCTGTTGTCAAACTGTACTGCATGATGATCAGGGGTATTTCTAATATTTTGTCTACAACTACACCACATACGTATGTCAGGGAGTGGAAATTAGATTTTCATTAATTTACACTCTTCACATTCATTGTCATGTATGGTACATGGACTGTATTTATATACTGTGGTGTTTTCTCGTCTTATCGACCACTCAAAGCACTCTACAGCACAAGTCACATTCACCCATTCACACAGCGCTGCTAGTTACTGCTCTTTTTCTGTCACATTCATACACTGCAGACAGAGGCAATTTAGGGGTAAGTGTCTTGCCCAAGGACATGCTGACTGGGGGAAGCGGGTATCAAACCACCGACCTTGGTGGACAATCCTCTCCGCTCCTCTCCTGAGCCACAGCCACCCATTACATTTACATTCTATTTTCGGGAAATCAAATACATAACACAAGGAGACAAGGATTGCAGAATAACACCTATTGAGTCCTGTTCTAAACAAATGTACCATATTTGTGTCCCTTTTGTTTGACCTACTGTTTCTTCCTAGGAACCCTCTACCCGATATCTGGAACTGCAAGTTCTCCATCAGATGATGGGAGTTCTCCAAGGATTACCATGCAGAGACCCTTTGTCTACTTCGGACGGACATATAATTACATTTATGTTTGTAAAATTAACTTTGATAAAATGATGTAGACATTTTTACATGTTTCCCTGTCGAATGAAACCACCACCACTGGGTAGAAACAACTTAAAATACAACAAAACTGCACATACATTTTTTTAAATTTACATACAAAAACCCTGATTACTATAAAATGCAGTAGTTTTTATTGTGAAACATCAAACAATACTATTATAGATTATTATATTAGTCCTGGTGGCAGGTCAAATCTGAACCTGTAGATTTTTTTAGCTGATTTTTAGTTCTTGTGTCCTGATTGAACCCCCCCCCCAAATCTGTTTCCTTTTCTCATTTACAGGTCAACCAGAATGGACACCTGACATTTAATGCTGCTTGGACCTCTTTCACACCTCAACGGTTTCCATTAAATGGATCAAAAGATCTCATTGCTCCATTCTGGACAGATTTGGACAACCGACAAAATGGTCACGTCTACTACAATCAATACACCAGCGGCAGTATCCTCCAACAAGCTACACAGGACATTAACACCTATTTTCCAAGTATGAGCTTCAATGCGAACTGGGTATTTGTTGCAACATGGTATGAGGTGGCCTACTTTCCAAATTCAGGAACAGTAAGTGTACTTACTTAGTTTTTTTCTTATGCAAAACACAATGTCATAAATGGGCATTATGCTCTCCCGCAAAGTGCAGGTCATTTAGATTCATTGTGAAAACAATAAACTGGAAAATGGATACACCGGGACAGAGATGAAACAAAATATTTCTGAATTGTTGTAAAAAGAAAACTGTACATATGATAATCCATTCATATTTTCCAGCGCACCACTGTCCAAGCCGTGTTGATCTCTGGAGGCCAGTATTCATTTGTGCTGATGAACTATGGGATAATAGCCTCAACTGTTAAGAGCGTGCAGGTCAGATTCATTTCAGTTATGATATGTATAGTTAGTTGCCATGACTAAATACAAAACCCAAATTAATATCTTGCATATTCAATAACTAAGTATTTCATAGGAAAAACACATTCACTAATACTAATTCATTTATCTTTTAAAAATGTTCTGTTTCTCTTTTTGCAGGCTGGCTATGATACAATTAACTCTGCTCACCATTTCACCATCCCTGGATCAATGTCTAGCTCTGCAACAGGCAGTAACTCAAATTTCCGCCTGAGCAGCAATGTCAATGTACCCGGCCGCTGGGCCTTCCGGACAGACTATGGATCAAGAGGCTGCACTTTTTATGGTAAGTCAGACACAGAGGGTGATTTATTACTATTGTGTACTTTTTGCAATACCAATGCAGTGCCTGTCAGTGATAAAGCAGAATTCTGCAATGCCCAAAAAGGTGACCTGAACCCAGCCGGACGTGGGATTGCTTGAATGCTATGAAGCTTGACGATGTTGTTTCTCCGCCTGCGGTTTACATCCAAATTCAACACGTCTCTACAGAGAGCATGTGACCTTTTTCCCATTTAATATGTCTGAATAACATTGGAAATAACACTGCACATCACCAATGAGGTTTCCATCTTTTGTCATGGATGTTTTGTCAAACATGAATAACACAGGGTCATTCATGTTTTCACGATGCAATGGCCTTTTACTTCTTTTGCAAGTTTTTTTTTTTTTAATCCATTAAGACCACACGCTCATCAGTGGAAGGCAAATGACCTTATAGGAAAAAAAGCTAGCCCAATCCAGAAGCCTTATGCAACAAAACTGCCCAAACCCTGAACCAACATGTGATGATGGAAATCACTGGTTCCAGGTCAGACTGCTGGATTACTGATTGGTGACCACTCCTTAGCCATATACTGACAAGACAAACAGTAATAAAACAGTATATTGAGCACGAAACTTATATTACTTATTTACATACTGTAAAAACCTTTTTCTCATAAAATGAAATGGTTTAAATGCAATAGTGCCCACTCACAATAGTTTATGCTTTTTTGTGACCATTTCCTTTGATTTCCTTCAAAGGTGAACCCGTGCAGCTGGGAGACTCATTCTGGAGTGACAGTACCTGTGCACAGAAGTGTACTTGCACCACAGCAGGCCTGCAGTGTCTCAGGCAACCCTGCTCCTTTTCCCAAATCTGCCGCCCAAGTACCTTTCAGTTCTCCTGCCAGACAGTGCAGAGAGGCACCTGCACCATAAGTGGTGATCCACATTATTATACTTTCGATGGCAGAGTGTTTCACTTTCAAGGTGCTTGCACTTATGTTATCTCTGAGAAATGTGATGGTGGGCTGCCCTACTATCGAGTAGAGGCCAAGAACGAGCACCGGGGCAGCAATCGAGTCTCTTGGACTGGACTGGTGAAAGTGTTTGTCTACAATGACACTATTGAGCTTGTCAAGGAACATCCTGGTAAAGCCAAGGTTCGCAATTTTGACAAAGGTTAAACTAAGTACTTCTTTATTTAAGAGACCAAATGTACTTTTGCTTCATTTGATATATCTGTGTGCTTACAGATCAATGGGAATTTAGCAGCCACTCCATTCTACCTCAATAACGGCACCGTCCAGGTTTATCAGTCAGGTTTTTCTACGATCATCAGTGCTGACTTTGGCTTGGTGGTTTCTTATGACACTAATTTTTACGTCAGAATCAGGTTGCCCTACACTTACCAGAATGCAACATGTGGCCTATGTGGAAACTTCAACAATCAGCCCGGTGATGACTTTCGAACTCGCCAAGGAGAAGTTGTTAGCTCTGATCTGGTTTTTGCCAACAGTTGGCAAGCTGCAGGGGACGATGAGCCTGGATGTGAGGCGCAGTGTGACGGACTGGATTGTGCTGCCTGTACTGAACATCAGACAGCTTTATACAGCAATGTATCCCATTGTGGTATCCTCCAGAGTAGTTCTGGACCTTTTGCTGCTTGCCATCGACAGCTTCCCCCACAGTCCTTTGTGGAGAGTTGTGTGTTTGATCTGTGTGTAGGAGAAGGGTACCAGCCCATTCTGTGTCAAGCCCTAAATGTTTATGCAAGTCAGTGTCAGCAGAATGGAATCCACCTGCCAAGCTGGAGAAGACCAGGCTTCTGTGGTATGTCCGAATGTCAGTCTTGAAAATATAACTTTAGCATTTCCATGAGTTCATTGTCAATTTTCATGGGTTTTTTTTAGAAATCCCCTGCCCGGCTAACAGCCACTTTGAGCCAGAAGGCACAGGATGTCCAGCTACCTGTGTCAATCCCAATTCCACCCACAACTGCCCTCTCCCTGTCCAGGAGAGCTGCATCTGCAATTCAGGCTACATCCTCAGTGGTGGGGTCTGCGTCCCTCTTGCTGACTGTGGCTGCAGCTTTGAGGATCGTTACTACCGCTCTGGAGAAACTGTGATACTAGACGAGGACTGTGGGAGACGTTGTCGCTGCAGTTATGGCTCCATGACCTGTCGCTCACATAGTTGTAGTCCACTTGAATCTTGCAGGGTGGAGGAAGGAGAAAGAGGATGTAGGCCTAACAACTATGCAACTTGCTGGATCAGGGGCCCGGGGTCATATCAGATGTTTGATGGACTGACATACCAGTATCCTGGGGCGTGTCGACTGACTCTTGCCAAAGTGATGGGATCGTCTGATCACACTCACTTTGTGGTGACAGCAGAGAAAGTGCCCAGAGGCAAACAAGGTTTTGCCAGGTTGCTAAACTTTGAGGCCGAGGGAACACAAGTGTCCATTGAGATGGCAAATAGCAGCAAGGTTCATGTAAGTGATTTGCACAATTTAGAAGTAAACAAAAATTTCCACCATTTTGACAGAGTATTGTTCCTAAGAATAAACAGCATGTTACTTTGTTTAAGTCTTTTTAACTACAAACTATAATATTCAATGGCCCTTAAGGTTGACGGTCAGCTCATCAGACTACCTTTCAGCTCAGCATCCGACCGAATCCAAATCTACCACAGCAGCATTCACAGTATCATCATTCGCACCTCCTTTGGTGTGACTGTGCAGACAGTCTGGCCTCACTTTGTGCGTGTCACTGCACCTGGTATCTACAATGGTTCACTGGGTGGACTCTGTGGT
The DNA here is from genome assembly GCF_022379125.1 of Scophthalmus maximus. Taxonomy (NCBI): domain Eukaryota; kingdom Metazoa; phylum Chordata; class Actinopteri; order Pleuronectiformes; family Scophthalmidae; genus Scophthalmus; species Scophthalmus maximus. Next base: position 12,272,770 of record NC_061530.1, read on the forward strand.
AACTACAATGGTCACTCACATGATGACTTCCGCACACCCAACGGCATCCTGGTCAACAGCTCTCAGGCCTTTGGAGACAGTTGGCGAGACGGCTCCCTCGCTGCTCACTGTGTAGAAAGTGTGAATAATAATTCTACAACAAATTACAATTCCAGCGAGTACTGTGGAATAATTGGCTCACGAACCGGGCCATTTACCCAGTGTTGGTCCACAGTAGACCCAAGGCAGCATGTGGAAGAGTGCATTAAGATCATTAGAACCTCTAATGATCCAGCATCAACACTCTGTGAGGTCCTACGAGATTATGCACTAATATGTCAACAGAAGGGCGTAGCGCTGCGACACTGGAGGAATGCAACTGGTTGTGGTAAGCACTTTTCCTGCTGTTGGAATAACTTTGATATGGTATAAATGTATGTAAGGTTATTTTTTTCATCAACCTGTTTTTGTATCTCTAGAGCCAACCTGCCCTCTAAAAAGTCATTATGAATTCTGTGGAACCACCTGTCCCTCCACCTGCCCCAGCCTCTCTTTCCCTTTCACCTGTAACACTGTGTGTCAGGAAGGGTGCCAGTGTGATAATGGTTTTGTCCTCAATGGCAACCAGTGTGTGCCACCAACATCCTGTGGATGCCATTACAATGGACGCTATCGGCAAGGTGGTGAACAGTTCTGGGATGGTGAGGAATGTCAGAGGTCATGCACCTGTAATGGTGCAACTGGGACAGTGCACTGTACTCCCAGCTCCTGTGGCCCCCAGGAGTCCTGCCGTGTGGTGGAGGGTGCGTTTGGTTGCCATCCCAACCCCCATGGCACCTGCTCTGCCTCTGGAGACCCCCACTACCTCACATTTGATCACAAGGCCTATGACTTCCAAGGAACCTGCCGCTATGTCTTAGCAACCCTTTGTAATGACACAGATGGACTCCACCAATTTTCAGTGGAAGCAAAGAATGAGCCGTGGAACGGGTTGGCAGTTTCAATCACAGCTGAAGTTTTTGTCAATGTGTGGGGCTATCGATTACGTATGTCCAGGGAAAGAAGTCGTGTGGTTCAAGTAAGTTGTTTGAATCATGTCTGATTTTCGTCATCCGATAACTGCTATGCATTACTTAGATTTAATCAAATTATAATGACTAAGTGAATTATACCGAGGGAAAATGAAGAGATGATAGCAAGGCCATATGATATCAATTAGAAAAACAAACGGATTCAGTTTTATAAATGCACACCTGATCTTTCTTCCAATTTCTCTTCTAGGTCAATGGAATAAACAGAAATTTACCTATACTCTTGAATGGAAGTCTGGTGTCTATCTATGCAAGTGGATCTCGAGTATTTGTCAGTGCTGATTTTGGCCTGAGTGTCACTTATGATGGATATAGTACAGTGTTCATCTCTGTACCTGCCAGTTACAGGTATATCCCATTCAACAAACCTAAACGTGGAATGCTTTGACTTGACTTTTTTAAAATATTTATAAAATTAATAAAATTCAAGCCATTTAATACCATTTTTTTCTCATTTATGACACTGCATGTCCTTACATATTGTCTTCTTCACAGGGGAAAAACATGTGGACTTTGTGGAAACTTTAATGGAAATCAAACTGACGACTTCCTCACCCCATCTGGAACAATAGCCAACACTCCAGATGAGTTTGGGACGTCTTGGAAGGTGGCGGGCAACTACACCTGCAGTGATGGGTGTGGTTCCTCCTGTCCTCAGTGTACCAATGAACTCCCTGCTAGAGCTCAGTGTGAAGTGATCCGGGCAGCTGACGGCCCCCTCAGCTTCTGCCATGAACAGGTGGACCCGGCGCCATATTTCAACGACTGTGTGTTTGACGTTTGTGTGTCAGGAAATGCTGGTCAAGATCTTCTGTGCAGGGCCATACAAGCTTACGTCAGTGCCTGTCAGTCTGCTAATGTTCAAATCTACCCTTGGAGACAGAACACCACATGCAGTAAGTCAACCATTTTTCAAACTAAATTATCCATTTCAGACTAATGGCTAAAATAAAATATCTGACAATTGCCATTTCTCTCCTCACTTAAAAAGGACTGAGCTGTCCAGCCAACAGCCATTATCAGCTGTGTGGTACCGACTGTGGCCACACGTGTGCCAGCAGTGTTGATGCCACCTGCGAGCAGGTTTGCTCTGAGGGATGTTTTTGTGATGAAGGGTTCCTCAGGAGCGGGACGAGGTGTGTCCCTGTGGAAAACTGTGGCTGCCAATATAATGGCTTCTACTATGATGTAAGTCACAATCCTTTAATAAACAAATAACTTGGGCATGTCTGCCAATAATAAAGCATGTGAACTAATTTGTCATGTTATGTGGTGTGTATCTCTTTTCCTCACATGTTGCAGGCTGGTGAGTCCTTCTGGACAACGGGCTGCTCCCAGCGATGTGAATGTCATGCTCCCAACGACCTGCGCTGCTCCGTTGCATCTTGTACTCCTGAACAAGAGTGCACCATCAGAAATGGCCAGCTGGACTGTTATGATGCAATGTCTACTTGCACCGTGTGGGGGGACCCACACTACATCACCTTTGATGGGGCACTGGCTCATTTTCAGGGCACATGTTCTTACATCATCACTGAGAGCTTGAGCCACAGCACCAATGACACCCAGTTTCAAGTAGTTGGCACTAATAATCATCGTGGCAACAACCTTGTGTCCTTTGTATCCGCAGTGGATATATACCTCTCAAATCAACCAGAGAGTGCATACATCAGGATTGGAACAAACAAAAGAGTAAAGGTAAATATTTCATTATTGTATGTAATGTTCTAGTTAGTCTGGAGTGTCTGGTGTCAGTATAGCTCACAAACAGGGGTTTGTCTGTCTCTCTCCCATCCCTCTAGGTAAATGAAAGTGAGGTATCTCTTCCAACCACCATAGGAACCTTAGCTCAGGTTGTAAGACAGGGAAGCTACATAGTGGTTGATGCCAGTGACCTGTTAGTCCAGTTTGATGGCAGAAGTACCTTACTGGTCAGAATCAGCCAAAATCACCAAAACAGAGTCACTGGGATGTGTGGGAATTTCAACAATGATCCTGCAGATGACAAAGTCTTGCCCAATGGCACACAGGCACAAAATGACAATGAGTTTGGACACAGCTGGAAGTCATCCACAAGCCAACCAGGGTGAGCTGTTATAAAAAAAAGGTAGTTTTAATGAAAAATGCAGCAGAAAATAATGACAGCATTTGGTGTGTCATTTTCTAGATGTGGATCCACAGATGGTGAAAACGGTGATGGATTGAACGACTGTACCTTCATGGAAGAATACGCTGAGCTCTGCAACATCATCACCAACACCAGTGGCCCGTTCGGCGCCTGCCACCTGCACTCTGACCCACAGCCATTTTTCACTTCCTGTGTCTATGACCTCTGCCTCTACACTCCAGCCAATGGCATGCTGTGTAGTGCTGTTTCAGCTTATGAGAGAACCTGCTCAGTTTTGGGATTGAACGTCTCAGAGTGGCGCTCGACTTTACACTGTGGTATGTTAGCAGTGGGTTGATAATGGAGAAAAAAGAATGTTCCGAAGAAGGTGGAACTTGTAATCGGTGGCTGTAGGCATCTTCTCTCATACCCGTTGTGTGTTTCAGTTCCCTCACTCCGTACTCCATTGTTTTTGCAGATGAGTCAAACCCCTGTGAACAGCTGGACTGCACAGACTATGAGTGGTGTGGTGAGAAGGACGGTGTTTACGGCTGCTTGTGTGATGAGCACCACCATCGGCCCAACAACGAGAGCTATGGTGAAGTCAATATGTCTCTTTCAGTGTGTTTATTGTATCCAGTCAACCCCAGTCAACCTTGATATCTCTAACTTAGCCCTACCAGACATTAGTATTCAAATTGTCAGCTACCTCATTTTCAAAAATCCTTAAAGAGGCAGGCCCCTAGTGGTTCCAACTGGTATCACTGTCCTAAAGAAGAAGATCGTTGTTTTGCTGCACAAACCACGTCTCAGTAGCCAGGAGAATAATCTGAAAGCAAGGCTTATATGGGAACAATATCATAATGACAAGTCTAAGCCAAAATGTTGTCTATTTCTTTTTAAAGTCAGTGATATTCACAGATTATTGACACGTGTTGCTCACACCGATTTTTGGTGTGATTATCACTTACCTAGACTTAGAAAGTCACCAATTATAAATGTTTTGTTTTACATGCGCAAACATTATGTTGTCACTGGCAGCCAATTCTTTGTTTCTCTCTCCTTCATAGACTCGTCCATCACTTGTGTCAGTAGTGAGGGCACCTTGTCCCTGTCTCGCTGCCAGGTGTTTGAAGCTGGCTTTCACCCTGGTGCTCTACACCTGCTGGAAGACTCCTGCAATGGTACTATCCAGGACGGACGACTGGTGTTCCACTTTAACAATGACGACCAGCTGTGTGGGACAGTTCTCAGGGTACATGTCCATACATTTCATTGTCAGGGTCTACAGAGCATTTTAGATGCTTCGTACTGCATGAACAATTAAAAAGCACATTTCATCAAAAAATACCTTAAATATTCTGTTTTCTCACAGAGCAATGGAACCCATTTCATCTATGAGAATACCATTCAAGGCGATGTGGACCCTCACGAAGGCCTCATTAGCCGTGAGAAGAGTATTCACCTCCACTTCTCCTGTGAATATCCTCTGGCCCAGGCCCTTTCTATGGATGTGGGCATCAACCCTGTAGAGAGGTAATAACCACAATACAACCTCACTAAATCTCTGTTATGTGTATGCTTTACCTGTTCAACTATATTGGAGGCGTCTGTTCTTCGAAAAAAATTTGCCTGTCTCAGGCTTAATCACATTGTCTTTTTCTGTAGCATTGTGAACAAGAGGCTTCCATCCGGTCGAGGTCGCTATCATTTGAGGATGATCCCCTATGAGGACGCTGGCTTCCGCGTCCCCCTGACCAGAAGCAGAAACCTAGAAATGGAAATAGACCAGCGGTTGTACATCGAGGTGCAGACAGTGGGAGTTGATGAACGGCAGATCTCCACCATCCTGGACTCTTGCTGGGGAACGCCTTTCAATGACGCCAGCTATCCTGTCCGCTGGGATCTCATTAGTGCAGAGTAAAGCTGTTGTTTCAATACGTCCTTGTGTTTGTTCACTGATTGAAAAATCCCCCATACTCATTTTTAAATGATTACACATGACGTAACCCTAAGATGGCTTTGTAAATTAATTTCAGCCATCTTCTTTATTACAACTTACTCTTGTCTGCCTGGTAACACTGTAATTCTTAAGACAGTCCTTGTCTTCCAGGTGTCCTAATCCAGTAGATGGTACAGTAGAGCTGGTTCAGAATGGCGTCTCCACTGTAGCCCGTTTCTCCTTCAGGATGTTCACCTTCACCAACTATTCATCCATCTACCTGCACTGCAAGGTCCACCTGTGTCTTTTGAGACACAACAACTGCACATCTGTAAGTAGAACTTTAAAACGTTGTGTTTGTTTGTATCTCCTGTTATTTACTCTGGTTAAAGGCTTCAGCTGAATTTTTTTAATTTTCTTTCCCCCTGCAGCATTGTTACCCTGGTTATCACACAAGAGTGGCAAGGGATATTTCTCACCATGACAGTGCAGCCATCTCACTAGGACCACTAGTTCAGAAACCAGGTAACTCTTACATTTCCATAACCTCTGTATTCTTGTTCATGATATACTGCACAGATTAAACAATGGATTCAAAGTTTATTAATTTACTTTGGAAAGAAAATCTATTTTTGAACTAAATAAATACAGAGAAAATAAACTCACATGTGTGTTAAATGACTTCACACCAATGTTCATCCATGTGAGCACAAACTACTTGTCTTTATTTTACCGCTTAAAATAGATTTTTGATGTTCTCTTGCAGACGAAAGGAAACAGAGCAGTGCCTCAGGCCTGTGGACCTCCGTGGTGACCCTGATGGTCAGTTTGCTGGCTACCAAAATTCTGATAGGTGCACACACATGAGCAAAATAAATCAATCAGTCAGCAGTAGCTAAGATAAGATAAGAAGCCTTTATTGTCATTATATTACAATGAATACAATCAAATTGTGCATTGATTTAACAACTGCTGTTTATTTTTCTCCATTGTTATCTTCTTAAAAAGTATGAGTTGCCTTTTTTGACCGATAGAAATAGTAATGGTACAGACCTGAATAAAGTTACAGGTGTTACAGAATATTTAGATATACATCCTCTCTAAAAAGTCTTATTTAAAAATCTGGTATTTTTCATTTCCAACATTAGAGGGCAGCATACGATCAAATACACATTACACACACAACATTTTCGGCTCACCTTTTGGTTTTCTTTTTTCAACATGGCTTATTAAGTATCATGTTCATCAGTTCATCATCAAGGCTTTTGCGATGACATTCATTATCACTACATCAACACTGTGTGGTTGAAAATAACAATGCTACAATAATGAAGATTCAAATTATAAATTATATAATTCATGTCTGAAATATGAATCTTATGGTATATATTTTTTAAAACTAACTCTGTAGCCTGACCAGTAGATTACCTGAGGTTTTCAAAGTTTATTGAAATTTTTGTCTTTCTACTTTCTATCTTTTTTCTTTCAATAAAAATGGCATTTACTTAAAGTTGTAACTTATTTCTTGAAATTTTCCAAGAAGCGTTTGGAAATACCACTAAGTAAGTAAACAAACTCAATGCAATCACAACCCTAACCCTAACCCAATGTTCATTATAGGACACATACATGTATGTACAATAACCACAACCTAAACCATTAATACAGGATGGTTCTCATTTGACTTGAAAGAAGCTGTTGGTGATACAAGAGGTCAGGTTTCTCTCTTTTGTGCTGAGCCTCCTTTGTTGGGCCGAGTGTGGAGACTGACAGAGCCGATATCTCCCAGGTCCTCTCTTCGGGGGGTGAAATTCATCATTGTCAGTCGGTATGTCCTCAGCAGTAGGAGCTGAGACCTACAGTAGACATAACAACACTTATCACACACCCGTAACATGTAATTTGTCACTGGTGGTATAGTACAGTACAAAGACTTCAAAGAGAAGCAGTATGTCCAATACCACATGGCCCAAGACACGGTCTCTCCACTCCACTGACATATTCAGGTGAATTATGTGGGGATTACTTTACAGATCATATAGGTCATCTTTTGTCTCAATAGGAAAAGATTTAAGTGTGTAATCTTGTTAATCACTGTTGGGAGTAGCAGTTAACGTTTGATCAATTTGTGCATTTCATTTAATAGCTTAGCTTCTCTGACAATGTGCCTTTGGGAAGTTAAGCCTGTGGCTTATGTGGTATTTGCAGGCTGTCAAAGTCAGTGTGTGAACGAGAAAACGAGAAAGAGAAAAAGGAAAACACCCACCAGAAATAACAAAATAACTTTAAGTACTAATATGACTTTAAATACAGTTTAGAAAATAACTTAAGATGATACTGATGATGGCCTCAAACCAAAAGGCTGTGGTTTGGACTGTGGTGATGTTCAAGGGATACTGTTCATAAAGTCAAGATGATTTTATGGATCCAGACATTTGTCCACACGTGTTGACATCTCTGATGTCAAAGTGGCAGCTTAACCTCACTTACCTTACCATTACCGTGCATCCATTAAGAGTCGCCAGGGGCTGCAGCCAATCCCAGCTGACATTGGGGCGAGAGGCGGCCTAGACCCTGGACAGGTCGCCAGCGTATCGCAGGGCCAACATACAGAGACAAACACATTCACTCTCACATTCCCATCTTTGGACAATTTAAAAATCTCCAATCCACCTAACCCCAACTGTGGGAGGAAGCCGGAGTAACCGCAGAGAGCCCACGCAGACACGGGGAGAACACGCAAACTCCACACAGAAAGGCCCTGGATGGTCCAGATTCAAACCAGGAACCCGCGAGTGCTAACCACCACGCCACCGAGCCGCCCTCCAATGTAATGTATCTGGCTAAAATGGAAGTGACCCTAAAATCCATCCTTTAATCGCTCTGTCTTTTCAGAGGCATTTACTCAGTTCTTTTCTTCCACACGTCTATCTGGTATCTAATCGAATTAAGAAAGTGCAGCTCCTGATGGTTCACAGATTTTGTCTCACCTTTTTGAACCCAAGCACATATGTCAAACTTAATAACATCCACATGTGGTGAGTCATACCTTATCTTTCATTTGTAAACTGCTGGCATACAATCATTTCTTTCTACTCTGCTAGATGTGGAGAGTGAACTCCCTTCAATGCGGCTTAAAGAATAAGAATCTAATGCTAAATTAAAATGCTGAATGAAATTAAACGCTATGTACATCTACATATTCTATTGTTTGAGTTTAAATAGTTGTATTGTACATAACCCATTAAATTCCTTCTTTTAATTTGTTTTAGTTTGGATTTCATCATCTTCATCAGGAAATTCTACCGAGCCGTTTCCTACTCCTGATCCATCAAAGCATCTTGAATACTCGTCCCTGCCTCAAGAAGGGGGAGTCTGCAGCCTCGGGGAGGAGGTAAGGCAGGGGACAGACAGAAGGGAGAGAAAGACAAAGTGGTGGATGGGGAAGAGAGGGAAATATGAGTGACAGCTTGTTGACTTTTACAAGATGTTGAGGGCTTAGTTGGCTAAATTGGATTCCCTCATGAAGTCCCAAGCGTGGTGTGCTGAAGGGGTCAGAAATGGTCCCATCTGATGTTTGACCTCTCCTGCTCCCCACATGTCAGCAGCACTGGCCACGACACGCCGCAGCTCACTGCATAATTACATCTGAACTCAAGTCCATTTGTGCAAGACTACAGCCTCTGGGATTCTATCTGACGAGAAGATGGATGTGAAATAAGTTTTGATGAATAGAAGTTTTGCTTTGTGGTTAGTAACCACTGATATCCAACAATATTTCATCTGCCCACTAAGAATTCCCCCAACATCCCAATGGTACAGTTGAGTGCATATGTTGCACACTGCCTAAATTCAAACATCTCTACTTTGTTAAATTTATAGCAGTACGAATGAATTATTTACAGCACATTACATTTTTAAATCAGAAAGGAAGAATTGGTCAAAATGTATAAAATTTAGTACACTAAGTCATTAAAATGAGGGCTGCACCGTGGTGTAGTGGTAAGCACTTTCGCCTCACAGCAAGAAGGTTCTTGGTTTGAATCCCGGTTCAAACCAACCAGGGCCTTTCTGTGTGGAGTTTGCATGTTCTCCCCGTGTATGCGTGGGTTCTCTCCGGGTTTTCCGGCTTCCTCCCACAGTCCAAAGACATGCAGAATGGGGTTAGGTAAATTGAAGACTCTACATTGACCGTAGGTGTGAATGTGAGAGTGACTGGTTGTTTGTCTCTGTATGTGGCCCTGCGAGTTTAATCTGTTTAAAATGCCGATCTTTTTGACAATTGTTGAACTAAATTTTTTGGTTCTTCCTCACAGACTATACTTATTTTTTTAACATGAACGTGAAAGGCATATTACTGAGTTTTCACGACTTAGTATATGTATATATGGGAAATAAAAGAAATGTCGATGATGTGAAAATGCTACAACTGAAAGAATTCAGTGTATTATCTTTTCATTCCAATTACAGATAAAATGATTTCTTAATCTGAATAATAATAATACAATTTGAAATAGAAACACAGATGTTGTTTCTATAAGGTAACATAAAATCATAGAAAAATATTTTATTGTAGTTTTTGTTCTTGTTCACCCTGCCTTTTGTTTTGGTGGGACCACTTTCTTTTTTCTTTTCTTTTTGTGGAAAAAGACAAATTTGGCCATATACTGTTTCTGTAATTAGATTTCCCTGGTGAATTCTATACTCCTGAGAAAACGGAACAGTCAGGGGACTGTAGCTGCAATCCTAGAAGTCATGAAAGTGACTTTGCAAACCATGTGTGAAAAATCAGCACATTGTAAAGAGACAGGTACTGTATGTACCGTGACTTTTATCCATGATGTGTTCTTCATGCTGGATTTACTGTGGCATCCATGTGAAATCCATTTCAATCTATGATTTTTAAACAGTATTGTCATAATGTGTTTCTGAATTGTAACACTATTACTGTGGCTTCCATTCAAAGTGAACAGAATTTTCTATCCTACTGTAGGTGTAATAAACTACTATATTTTGTAGATTAATTAATTCCATGAAAATCCATTATGATAAAAACAAGATAATTGTGAAGTATGTTGTCTGAGATATTTCTATAAGCCATCCATTTGAAATATTAGATAAGTGGTTTACCAGAGTGCTTCCTCTGCCATCTGGTTCTGCTGTCAACCCATGACTGCTTCCTTTTGTCCTCAGATCTACCATATATCTTTTGGACTTGCTAAAGTTTAAAAATATTTTTTTTAAAAGCATTTCATGTTGAACTGAAGGAAATCAAAATTAATTTCAACTTTCAAGAAAAATAAGAATATCTCATTTGTACTTTTCAAGTCATTAATTCAGACCAGGATTAATTAGTTTTTTCCGAGTATTTACAATGTATTTAAAATGCTTTTAGCTAATTTGCTGGAATACTTTAATTACATTTGTCACAAAAATTAGAAGCCCAGAGGTTGATGGAGTGAGTGATGGACTGGACGAAGGATAATCACTACCCTCGTGCTTTCCTTCTCCACTGTCCCACCATATTCTCTTTCCTCCACCCTGCACCATCACCACCACTGCTTCTCTCCCTCCAACAGTGACCATGAGCTGTTTATCGACTTGCTTCTTCTTCCTGTTTGTGGTACTAAGAGGCTGAAATTAGATCTGCATCGGCGAGGATTTGAGATAAATTGGGCAGCGGATCAGTCCTAATTTGATTTGCTCTTGGTTTTCTGACGGGGTAAGGGGAAGGAAGGTTCTTCATGATGCGGCAAAGAGGAACAACACCAGATTGACACGGACAAGGTTGGGGTGAATATGGGTCTGAGTCTTTCAAATAATAACATATTTGGCATTAATTGATGAGCCAGCGCAGCTGTTACGAAGGCAAAAAGCCAGAGAGTGTTCGGCACTGTTGATGTCCTAATGGCCCATTGGGTAAAGAGACATTTCCTCTATTGCCAGGATTAGAGATCATTCACCTTTAGTCCACTGCTACTGTATACAAGGCATACTAGCTGCTAGCTATCCTTGACTGTAACACCCATGGGTTGGCCCAAATGGAAGTGGTACACAGGGGTAATCGGCCGTTCCCATTACAGCTCCCAGGGGAGGGGGGTTTGCTCCTCAACGTCTTTGTACGATTTAGTAGTCGGGGTGTGGATCTCACTCTTTTCACTGTGCCACTTTGATCTGACTCCAATCCCTGACAGCTGATACCGTAGCTGAACTTAACACTCGGTGCTGCCTCTGTAGAAATCTGGAATGGGAAGAGGAGAATGGGATTCAGGAGCACAGGGATGAATGCCAGAGTATCTGGTTTTCTGTGTGCCAGACAGACACGGTGACCCTCTTGGTTAAACTCAACCGAAGAGGTCACAGCCCATACTGCGGAGGAGGAATGGCTTGAGGGTAAACAAGCGTCTCTTGATGTTTTCGTCACTTTCATCTGTTCACATGGACACATAAAATATAACTTGGACATGAGGGTGTTATGGGATTGTGTATCAGCGTCTGCGTTACCAAAGCCTCCATACATTACTTATACTGCTTATCCTTTTGAGGGTCGCAGGGAGCTGGGGCCAATCCAAGCTGACACTGGGTGAGAGGCGGGGTGCACCCTGGATAGGTCACCAGTCAATCACAGTGCTGACACATAATCTGCTATCAGACAGAAGTCCAGACATTTCCCTGAACTTTTCCTACCAACCCTTTAGAGTGTCAGAGTGAGCCGGTGTAAGAATACAGCAGGAAAACACTGCTTTCCATAGCGGAATTATGTCACATCCTGTCTCCTGCATGTTCTACCCAGATGCCACAGAATGTTCCGGAAAGGTTCCTGTTGGTGTGAATGCTTCTGTGTTCTGTGTGAAAGACCAACTCCTGAAGAATGTCCTGACCCTATTTTCCAGAGATTTCCCTGGAGTTTGTGTCAGAAACAGAGATAAACAACTATTCACACTCACATCTACAGGAAGTAGTGGGAGGAAAGTGGAGTAACCCATGTAGGCACAAAACTCCACACAGAAAGACCTCTGCCCAACTATGGTACTAACCTCAATGCTGTGAGGCCACAGTGCTTCAACATCCCAGAGGAGAGGAATAACAAGCATTGCTTTGTAGCAAGCCTTGAAAGCAAACTTCTCCTTTTTGCTTTTCTCCCTCTGCTACTGGAGTGTGGCTCTGTTGCATAGCACCCCCCGGTGCTGCATTTGGTGGCCAGAATATGTTCAACCCGTTAAGACCAGATGCAACAATTTTAATATTGGTGTCAGTCTCCCTGACACAATCTGGTAGCTGGTTCCAGAGGGCTTGTCATTTTAGAGGTTTGCTTCTCTGCAGCTGACAGCGATGATGCAAATGATGATTATTAAGTGTTGAAAATCACAATTTACTGCTCACTACTGAGTAAACTATGTCTGCAACAAATGAAGTGGATTCTTTGGAAAGGGGGTGATTCTAAAAGTCTAAATGAACCAAAAGTCTTTATAAGATCTCAGTAGATGTTTGATTGACACGCAGAGAAGCTTTCTCATAACATTGTCTCTGATCTGATTTCTTACAGTTCTGACGACTGTATTTTTTCCCCCTGAAGGGACAGTTCAGATTGAATCTGTAGACTGTATGGCGAGTCCTCCACAGGTGCAACAGCTGGGCCCCACCAGCATTAGCTGCAAAGCTCTGATTGGCTGAGTGCTACAGGGCCATCAGCAATCTGAGCCTCACTGAATTAAATTGAGAGAAAAGCCAGTGGCCACCCAAAGATCCCCTTGGATACACAGGAGGCATTCAAGGAAGATTTGTTCTCTGTTTTTTGTGTGTTGAGTCCAGTTGTCTTTCAGCCATTCACCCAACAAGGTGTGCATTTTTCTCTCTGTGTGTATGCTTAACCAAGCTTACCAAGCATCACTGGGGTGTTTGGGGTTCGGCTCTTTGCTCATGCTTTCTCAGAAATACCTAAAGGAAGGCCCCTCACTCTCGATTTACAAAATCCCCAGTGCAGTTTGCATACACCACAAACAGACAAGCTGCAACACATTCAGCCTCAGGTCAGCACTAAAACGAATGTTGACCGACTGGGCCAATGTCTGTCATCAAAAAACATGAGCATACCTCAAAATTGGAGTGGAAAGAACCTAAAATGTACATTTGTAGAAATCCTCACTATGTTAGGGCTTTCACTTGAGCAGCCGATATTACTGGAAATATTGTTTGAAGGAATGCTGTATCATTGTCATATACTGGCATGGCTGGAGGGGTTGGTGGAGGGGTGGTTGTGTTTTTTTTACTATCCACAAGAGATTTTGACATCTCTGGCACAATGGATACTTTATTCACTGGATGCTATTGGAAAACACTCGCTTACCATGGTATCAATGTCTTCATTGCATAAAAAAAACACGGGGATGAAGTACTAAAACCCACAGGCTCTTTCTCTTTCTTGGATATCTAGATAGATGTGGGAAAGATCCATGTCCTTCTCGAGAGCTGTATTATCTTTTGGAGAACAATAATCTGCTCCTGTGTCCTCTTCCACGTCCACAGTGCAACATTACATCACTCTTTTATTTAGAGGCCATATCAATGTGACATCATGACCATCACTCTATACCTACATTCACCAACGAGACGGGTGGCTGGGCTTGAAACTCAAACCTGTGTATTATTTGAGAAGCAGAACATCAGCGCTTGTCTTTGGGTATTCTAAAGGCTAATCAGATTTCATGTGGCAGAATACAGGGACAGATTTCCAGCTTCCTCTGTGCTCTGTGCAGAAAACACAACCAGGATACCGGATACAGCAGAAGTGTTGCAAGTAACTCAAATGGAGGCGTTTGTTGGCGTACCATGTTTTAGCCTAGACTGCATTGGGGTATAGGCCCAAGGCTCTGTACTTAGTCATAATTCATTAAGCTGGGCCCCCTTAGTTAGTGCTGTCGTGCAATTTAATCCTGTGTTCTTGCATGGCACATTTACTGTAGTTTATATTGACAACTGAGGCAGATTTACCACTTCAAACTCTCAGGAAAGTTAGGAAGACGAGTTGTGATGTGATGAAATGTAATTCAAGGGTTCTCTGATTTCAGTCACAGGTTGACAAACAGGGTTCTTGTTTCTCAGCAGAAACCACCTATTTTGCTGAAATGACAACTGAAACTGGTAGATTTAGAATGCTAAACTTAGCTCTATGCAGGAACAGATTATCAAGCTATCACTATTGTACCATTGGCAGGTAAAACGTTTTCATCTAATTCCTTCTAAAAGACTCGAGAGCTATTGTCATAGCTATATATTCCTTTCTACAGCACATTTGCAGTTGCTCTTATTCTCAATATATGCTGAAAACTCTTCTTCTAAGATGTAATCTTCTATTCACGTCCACTTAAACATAAACAAAGTCTAAATATAATGCATTTCCTGTTAAGCGGTTACAAGTGTTCAAAGCCAGTCCTCCTCGACAGGCATTTGAAACCTACAGCTGGCTCCGAGTATCACTGTCATTCAAGCTGTGTGTTTGTACCTCTAGGTGCAGATCGGGCTTTGGACATATCCCGGTTGTCTTGGTACAATTGTTACTGTGCTATAGATCTTTTTTCTGTTATGACATGAAGGCTCTGTTGGTTCAGTGACTCACTTGTCAGGACGGGCGAACAAAAGAATCAAAAAGAGGACATACAGCATTTACAAACCATTCACACGAATGTATGAGGAAGTCAACATTTTGAACAACGGGCTCGTGTGACTGACTGTTTGTTGTCACAGTGACAAACCAGTTTCCTGGCAGGATGCTTTCTAATGGCACAGTTGCATGTGTAATGTGGCACCTGGTAAGCAGGCAGCGGACATAAATAGAAGCAGAGAACATATGTGGCTTTGCATAGAGTGCAATTAAACCCACAATGTTTTAATGGAATTTCCCCCTGAACCAATGACAAACAAATAAATCCTTTCCTGTTCACCACAAAGCCACTTGGTGGAATGTGTCACCCCCATTATGAGCATCTGAAAGAGACCGAGTGAATTGTGTCAGTTTTCCTTATAGTGTCACTTCCTGATAAACACATTAAAGCTTCATTATCACTGAAAATGGAGTGATTGTGGACGATAAAAGCTGCGTCTCTTCAAAGCACATTCCCGTCATTAGGCTTTAATCAACTGCTTTTTAGGCCGCAGATGTTTTATAACCCTTCAGCCAACAAAGATGTTTCATCGAAGAAATCCCTCAACAAACTTAATGTGATTGTTCAAAAAAATAAATAACAGTATTTTGAATGTACTTGAAATTCTGTGACCTTTTAAAATCAGTTTCAGGCCACAATTTTTCTAATAAATATCATACAACAGTATAATAATGGAATGAGGGTCCTAATTGAGAAGAGACTGATAAGGTACTGTACAGAAAAAACAGATATTGCATTCAGAAAAATACAAGGTTTTGAGAGTAACAGACACTAAATGATGTTGCACCGTCTTAAAGAGGAGAGACTAGGTAGGAAAGGACAGGAGGAGGGATTGTATAATAGACTGATGTGGAAGGAGGTGAAAAATGGCTCTATTATAGGCCTAATAGAATTTCCCATGGCCCCAGAGGGAAAAGAGATGGACTCTCCCTCTTTCCCACTTTGCCTCGCCATCCTCCCATCCCTCCATTTGCCCCGGCCTGAGATATAATTTCATCACCCTTCACTTAATTGTGTGTGTTGCCGGCAGAACCTCACTCTCTGTTCCAGCAAACAGAGGCAGGTGGGAGAGGAGGAAGATGAGCAGAATAATAGAACAGAGTGGGAAACCACATCACTTCATTTTTATAGATGGACGGCTTGTAAAAGCGATGGGTTACGTGGTCCCCTCTGACTAGCCAAGTGTAAACACAGCAGAGCCCAGCAGAGTGGGATCTCCAAGAAATACTGTGTCATACTACCTCAAGGTATATTTAGAGAGAAAATACAGAAAATAGCTCTGTTTCCTTCAAATAAACAGAAAATACAAGAAATGAAGACAACCCATTTACACATTATCCCTAAGGGATATTAAGGCAAAAAAATGTATTACACACTTTACTGAAAAAGGTGGTCAAAGAGATGATTTGAAAGTGGATACATTTGACACAGGTGATCCTGCATAGGCCTTGAGTAATCACTAGCACATGCCAATCTAACTATGTGTAGGTAAACATTAGAAAAAGTAGATAGAAAAAAAGATATGTCATGGTGTTGTATTAATTGTTTATGATCATCTTAATGATAACTGTTGATACAAACAAAGGGGAACCCTTCCGTCTTAATAAATCTTTGTTCACTATTTGTTGAGTAATATTATGGCCTACTGAAAGTGTGGCCTATGCAATCCACGATGCTCTGCATTATGTATTTTCAGGATTGTGTTGAATGAATAAGTCATCTTAGATCAATACGAAGTGAGCGAAGAAGCTGCATGATTGGTGGAGGACATGTTGCCATGTTGTTGATGTGGGTATTTTCAAGAAATCAAGGTCAAAATCAACGCAACAGTGTAGTGCAGGCAGATTTATCCTGCCTTCAGTCCCTTGTATATCAAAAAATACTGGATCCTACATTTTCTATAATACAACTCCATGATAGGATGCCCCTTCAAGAAGTGTAGTTTGCATGAACAATCATGTAGAAAGTATAAAGATGAGAGTGAAAGGATTCTCAATAACCTATACTCTCTCCTCCACGCACTGGGGATACGAATCCTTTATTTAAAAATCCAGCTATGGCTTATCCTGATCATGAAGATACAGTGTATTGATGATGTAATGATGAAAGACGAGACATTAAGTTGTTTCTGAATTTATTCTAATTAGTCGGAAAATTGGATTTAAACCCCCCCAGTGGCGCATCCTCTCATGCATTGTTTACAATACGGAAACGAATTAAAAAGTGACCCTAACATTCATGCTTGTATATATCTAAGAAAGCAAAACACCTGCCCCAAGTCTATCACCTTATCAGATGCTGATCTTTGACTTCAGAGAACAATCACGTCTTCCCCGCTGCCCCACCCAGCCACACACTTTTGCTATTTTCAAAGCCCGCGCCCTGAGTTTGATCTCCTGTTGTGATGCTGAGACCAAAGAGAACATGTGTGCCCTCGTCTGGGAATGTCTGCGGACTTGCTACAGTCAACCGTCCATCATGGTGAGCGCCTACTGAGATCCTCAGTGGCATGTTCTGCAGTGGGTCGTAAAGATGAAGATGCTTCTGACCTTTGACCTCCTGTCAGTAACTGCCTTCTGGAAGAACACTGTGCTAACTTGTATGGAATGAGGCATAAGAGGCACAGTTACCACATTTTGGACACAGCTTTAATTTGCATTATGCAGTCTACCTCTTCAAAACCTGGAACTATTTTGATAATAAAAAAGATAAAATTTCCCCCATTGTTTTACTTTTTGTGCAAAGCCAGGGTAGATGTTTCCCCTTGTTCCAATTAATATTTTGTATGGCTATTGCTTCATATTCACCAGACATACTGTACATGAGATTAATATAAATTTCCACATCTGACTCAATTAGCAAAACGGCAAATATGGTTGTTTTTCAAAAACTGTTTTCAAAGCTAGATCAGAATATATTTTCCTCCCCTAATTAAACCAGGGCTTCAACTCCTTGGAGATATGAAGGACGACCCTTTAGAGATTATCGTGTGTTGTTTTGTTATTATGAAAGACCCGTGGAAAGGTCTTTTCACTGCAAACGTTTCACAACCTCACATGTCTGGACGGTCCATGGGGAAGTCCTGTCTCCACATTCTCACTTGATCCCAGCGGTGATTTGTAAAGTAAATAAGCACGTTTATTCTGAGACCACACCGTGACTGAGTCATAAAATTGACCGTAACATGTTGTTAATTACAGTGCGTGTAACTGTGCAGTAGGGAGAGATATTACATGAAAATCAACACCTATTTATTTCCCCACTCCTATAATTGATTTGTAAATTTGTGATTGTTGTTTGTTGGTTCGTTATATGTTTTATATAATAATAATAATAATAATAATGATTCTTTTGGGGTAAAGTAAACTGAGACACTTTTTGATTTTGAGTCAAGTTTTCTGCTTTTATCATATATTTTTTCAAACATTTCAGGTTTCGCATTCATTCTCTCCACAGTCTCAACAACGGGGGAAGCTAAGTTGTATTGTGGTTGAAAATTGGTTTTAAAAATAAATGTTATCTCGGCGCCACATTAAAAGTCATCACATTGTAGGTTTTCATAATTGGAGATTATGTCAATTTTCTGTTAACACATAAACAGTGATTTTAGGTGATGTAGCAGAGTCGACAACTGGAGTCACTTGGTGAGCACAATTGTTCTTCACTCTCATGTAGCTCTAAACTCATCTGGTCACCCAAACTCAACATGGCCTATCCTCTTTCACCACCACATGTCACTCCCGCACACATGGTTCCCTTCACACATCTGCATTCCTCACTAACGACTCATTGGAGGTTAGCAACAGTTAGCTGGGGAATATGTTTCCCATTTGGACCACGGTTCACTCAGAAACTGATCCTGGGCAGCGGGACTCGGTCAGAACCCGCCCATGCCATTTCTGATCTGACTTAACAGAAACAGGTCAGACTGGAGCAAAGTATGCAGTTTGAAGACTGTTGCTTAATTGCATCAGTTTAAACTGGACTGGGAGCAAAGTGGATGGAGCAGGTCTTGTCAGGAAGTTTCTCTCTCTTTTTAGACACGGCAAACTCTGAGAAAGACTAATTTCCTGGATACTTTCCAGGGTTTGCCGTTCACATATAAAAGAGTGCAGCAGGAACATTTCTGTAACATTCAGGCGAGGGGTGGTGCATGGGTAGAGCTCCATCTCGATCGCTGTGTATCGATATTTTCCTGCTTTATTCTCAAATGGTCTTACTGTGACATTTTCTGGAAATTCTAATTAGGGGGACAGGCAGGAAAAGGAGCAACATTTTTGCGGACATTTGCGTTCTCACATACTGCCCCTTGCGGAAAAGTTCAGGAAAAATGTCCGGATTTCAGTGCATGTCTGAAAGCAGCTTATGACAGACACACAGTCACGCATACCTGTACGTCAATCTTTACCCCGAGGTGTCTCTGCAAGTGAGGACCGGCCAAACTGTCCCCACTCCATAACATCTAATAGTGGACACACACACACACACACACACCCACACACACACACACACACACACACACACACACACACACAAACACACACACACACACACACACACACACACAAACACACACACACACACACACACACACAGACTATGCATATATACAGTGTATAGTCTTGTTGTCTTAGCTTATCTTATGTCAAAATCTGCAGACGTCCTTTACAATTCCTCCAGCTCAAATATACTTTCAGACAAAAAAAACACACGTTAATTTACCTTTCAACCATAATTTACACTGATCTATCACAATATTTTCACACGTGTAACACTATCACTGAGCTCAGCCCATAGTGACATAAAATATGAAACCAGTGGGAAACAATGTATCTTTTCACGCACAATTACTTTGCCATATCACTCACCACACGGGTAGTAATTGCATTGACAGACCGTTGATATCTATTATCATAGTATTTTGTCGCCATTGCTACACTGACCACACACATTTCCATAATTCTTGTAGTCAGTTTGGTTAAGCCAGCGATGTACTAGGCCATCCTACATTGCCCTCTTTCCTTGTCCCCCTTCCACTTCCAATGTTCCATGTGCTGCAACTGTTGAAGCCTCCAGTAATCAGTCTGTCTCATTTGGCCTCGGGTCTTCAGTGCACAGGCGTTCTCCTCCCTGAGGGCAAAGTTCTAAAGAATCCATGTGAAGCCCTGAAGTGTACAATATCGAATGATAATTTAATAAGTAATTAATCAAATGAAAAACTTGTAAACAAACAAAATAAATTGTGAAATTGTTGAAGAGATTATGTATTACTGTATTATGAAATGTTATTTCAACATTCATTTAGTTAATGTTAATTTAGTTAATGTCTTTTGGGGTTCCTAATGGCCCCTTTTCAAAAGTCAGTTTTTTATTTCATAATGGCATAGTGCCACATTGGGTTTCACAATGTCCCTTTTCATAATTGATCTTTTTTTCCTGTTAGAAAGAGAAACATAATGACCTCCAGTAAAGCTTGATGATCAAATAACATGTCATGATAATGTATAGTTTATTTCCCCAAATAATTTAATGAATACAAGACTGTAAGCTTACTGTATGTCCCTATGGATGCAAGTGTCTGCACTCTTAGGTCAGTGTGTTGAGACTGTTGGATCGATACAGAGCATAAGTGGATTTAAGAGCTTTATTAGTGGTTTGACTGCTTGTCCTGCCGTAGGAATTTAGCAAATTCACATTAAGTATAGTACAATATATGTATCAGTATACAAGGAACATTCAGTATTTCTCACATCTGTACAATTCAGTCCTGGTACACTGCCATTCAGTCTTGTCACTATGAGCTGCAGTACTTTTAAAAAGGGCTTTTAAAAAGAAATGATCTTCCAAAGACAGTCTTTTATTACCCCCTTCTCCAACCTCCCGCCACAATCATCTGCATGATTCTTTGTTACTGTCAAGTGCAATATTGTGACATGTTCACTTTCAGTTGGGTTTTATTGTACAAGAAATTCAATATTTGTCTGTTGTTATTAAATTAAATCTCTAATATCTATCACACAAACTGAAAAATGTCCAAGGAAAAGGCTCTATCTTCCTCCCCAGTTTCCGACAACAGGACAAAGACAGTGTAGTGTTGACTAAGCTACATCCGGACAAAGGGTCGTCAGAGTGAAGGATGATATTGACCCAACACTAAATTATGTTTCCCTTCCTATGCCTATTAAGGCCAATAATATTCATTAACCAGAGCAAAAAAAAATTCACTGCGGTGCATCTGATATACTTAGAAGTGTTTCAAATTTGCGATTCCCTACTCATGTCCAGTCTTCCTGACACGTGACCTTAATACCCCTGATGGAAAATAATTTGCTAATTAGAATAACTCACAAGGTACCTTCATTTTGCGCTTCCTTTAAAACTAGTTAATTTAATAACTAGTTAATAAAAAGTTATTTACAAGTTCAAAAGAAAACATCAAATAAAGAAGATATACTTACAAAAACAGTTGAAAACAAAAAAATGTACAACACCAGCAGACACCTGAAATGGTTCCCAGGCACTTGCGATGCAAAACAGACGTAGATAATTACACATTTAAGTGCTACGATTTAGGACGAAACGAAAAACATTGTATGATTTAAAAGTGTTATTTGGGAATTAAAAATACAATGAGCCTTATAGAGTAGTCAGAATACCTTCATTTAAAGTAACACTACAACATGAAGATGAGTATGTGAGTGGTTAGTAACAACAATGTACAATCTGTACCCGAGAGTAGCAGATGAAGTTGGTGATAAAGGATGTTTAGCGAAGTAATATTAAATTATTATTTGCTCCTTCACATGTTCCCTAAACATAACAACAAGGGGGGAAAGTAGGTCCTTGGGATCGGCAGCACAATAGTTACATCAACATAATGAAAACGTTGAAGTATGCTTCTAACATTTAAGCTAAATGGGTACAACACACTGTCAAAAGCTCATAATGCCAAGACGAGAGCAAGGTGTGCTTAGAGATTAACAAGCTGATTAATACAAATGCAGATTCCTGGGTTTCACCTTTATGTTTAGTGATCCAAGAATTTTTTCTGCCTCCCCTTGATCTGAATTCATTCCACTTCCTTTGACTTGTGTCTCTGCTGACTTGTCTTTCATCCAGAGGCCATTGATGCAAACAATGAGGAAACAAGACACCCGTCTTCTTCTTTTCTCTCTCTCTCATTTACCTGTTTGAAGGATTGTCAGTCGCTAGAATCACTGCTTTGGATGAACACACAGTTTCCTCTTGAACAATTATACAATTGTTCAATTAATTGTAGAATGTGGACTATTAAGTATAGTATTGATGTAACACAAGTGTTCAAGATACCCTGAGAAATGAGGCAAAACCCTGAAATCTTTGCTATGAATCCTGGTCACTTTGTACTATATGTGCATCTGTTTTGTGCACTAGTTGCTAGTTTCTGCATGCTATTTACTGTTAATGCAGCATGTCACCACCTATAGCACACATTGCAAATTATGCTGTTTTCAGATTTATCTTTAAGACACAGAGTTACCTTATATTTCCTAATAATAGTGAGATAAAACAGTCTATGGTCCCTTCATGAGAGTGCTTGATACAGTATATGGCAGGATCTGGATTTTTCTGTGTATTCTGTATTAAGTAAGAGTGGAGATACATACACGATCTGTGTGTTTGTACAGTACATGCATGCGTGGTTACATATTGTGGGATTTATGTGTTTACTCTACTCTACATACTCCGTATGTATGTACAAAATGTGTAAGCCTCTATCTGGTGTGCACACTTTTCTTTTTATCTACGCACAGTTTACATGGTGGTATTGAGTGACTTGAGTTTTAAGTACCACGTCCTTCCAATTCCTGGGTCAGTATGAAGGAGTCTTCGGAGGTTGCTCCTGTGTTAAGAAGATAGGCCTGAGCACTGGAGTCTCATGTTGCTTCAGTCAATGACCTGCCCCACGGACCACCAGGTTGCCAAAGTCCAGCCAGCAGCTCTTATATAACTTGCTGGGGGAAAAGAAATTCTGCAGAATTCACTTATTACAAAGCCAAAGTTGAAATTAATTCCACGTGTGCTGCACCTCCATGCCTCGAATCTAACATGAAGTATTCAAAATTAGAGTACGTAGGTGGACTTGGCTTTCGTTTTTCCTGAAGAGGAACAGGCTTATTTGAAGCATTTCCTCAGATTGTCATATTTGCAAAGATCCAGATACTCTGTGGTATGCAGGCCTCATCCGGTAGCAGTAACAGGCGCAAGCCATTTGTCAACTTAAATTCGAAAAGCCTAACATGGCATGTAAGTAATGTTGCTAGTCAGGTATGGTCTGGAGACGTTTACTCCTCTTTGGTAGCATAGATTTGAAAAGTAACATTTAGAGGTACAACACTGGCTTATGAAGGCTATAAGTAAGGGCCACACGGACTATTCTTGTTCCATAGTGAAGCATATAGATGCAGAGGATCAGGAACCAGATATCCACATTAATTGTCAGTTGTCGGTCAACTGCTGCTCCATGGTTAATAAAGTGAGATAGAACTGTCGTCTGAATATCAAATAGTGCGGCAGGTGGATATTCCAGGTTCAGAATGGAATGATTACCGACGATTCCCTTCCTTGTGTGGATTTGATAACATTTTTTAGAATGACTTATTATAGGCACA
Source organism: Scophthalmus maximus (assembly GCF_022379125.1). NCBI lineage: Eukaryota > Metazoa > Chordata > Actinopteri > Pleuronectiformes > Scophthalmidae > Scophthalmus > Scophthalmus maximus. The sequence goes on from NC_061530.1 coordinate 12,296,202, forward strand.
TCCTGACAGGTAACAGAAAAGGTATTGTTTCTTTTGCATTCATTTGACTGAGTACATTAATATGACCTCAGTTCCTGTCCGATTTCAGGCCTCCTAATACTGGACTAAAGATGACACGATTCACGGAATTAGATCATCACCATGAGTGCTGGCAATGTGATGGAGAAGCTAAAAGCGGCTCTAGCATGAATAATCTGGATTGAGAGAGGCCAGGGAAGAATATTCAGGTTAAGGTTCGGTTGCTTCGCTCCCAGTCAATCACACCACAGAAGTGGCGGTCGGCTTTTCAGCACTCGGGCTGAGCACCAAACTCTGGGCAATGTCGTCACGGTTGATCTTGCGCAGTGCAGTGCACAGCGCGTCGATGCTGGCGCAGTCCTTGCTCGCCCAGTCAGACAGGAGTGCGCGGACAGGATGCTCCTCCTGCCGGAAGGTCGCAATCCGCTCCTCCTCGTATCCCAGGAGGCCCGCCAGGTTGCACCAGTCGCTGTCGTCCATGTGGTTGCAGTTGTCCCCTTCACTGCCCGCGAACAGCAGCTTTTCCACTTTCTCCCTGGTGTGAAGAGGAAGGAGCAAACAGGGCTCTTCGTCCATGGTGACAACTGCAGAGGGAAAAGAACAAGTCCATGTCGGTTCATTATTTGAATTCCATGATTAATTTGTAGTAAATTGAAATTGAATTTCCCTGGTGTTCAGATAATAGCCACATGTCCCTGTTCTCTACGACAGCCTAAGATAGCAACTTTAGAATTCAACTTGCATCCTATTTATGAGCTTTTCCTCTGGCTCTAAATACTAGTGATAAAAAGGTTAACACTTCCTGCAGCAGCAGCAGCAGCGCTGGAATGTTTGAGTGCATAAAAGAAGCACTGGTTAGATTCTCTGCTTGACAGGTTCCATTCATACGTCATTTTAGAAACTGCCAGATATTTTAGCCTTAGCCCCACTGTCTGATTGTCAGGTCAATAGCAATGATTGTTTAGCAAAAAAATATGACACGTCCCACAGATGACAACATTACAAATATGGACAGAAAGTTGGCGTCTGAGTTTTTATCCTGCTGCTACACCACTTTTTTTTTTCTTCTTTACCATTATCTTTGCAAACATGTGGATTTAAAAGTCCTAAATTCTCTGAAACTGGTTTTTCAGGGCAGGACTGGAAACTCCTGCAAACGAGCTGTCAAAAAACACAAACATCATAGCTCTGTCAGTGTTATAACCCTTGTTTGCTGATCTGCTACTGTAAGTCTGAAATGTCGTACTCAAGGTGGAGTTGGTGAAGCCAACAGATGGTTCATTCCTGAGGGGAAATTCTTTTCTTTGACACGGTGGGACAGCTTAGGGTGCAGCCTTCAGTTCACAGAAATACAACTACATAACAAGCAACACCCATAATTCCGGTCTGCTATCAATCAGACTTATTTGTGGATTAGAAAAAAACTCATTACCAGAAAATAGTTCAATGCCAGATAGGCACTTGACTTATATTCTGAAATGTGCTCACGCCCAATTTGAGTACAGCAGATTGATAAATGATGGCTGTTGTATTTCTTGGCACGAAGGGAGGGGCCTCCGTGGAGGTGAGAGTGCCAGTGCGTTACCTGTCTGTGCCTGAGTCTGGCCCTGCTGCTCCTGCAGACTCTGGGTGTCCACAGAAATGCCACTGTCGCTGTGCAGCTTCTCCCCCTCAGGGGATGGCGTCTGGTTCTGGTTGGCTGTGCAGTTGTTGGCTCCTTGCTTGTTCTGCTTACAGCTGTTCCACCTAAATGAAAATAAGTCAAAAGGGGACCAAATGTCAAGTCAGTAAAAAGAAAAAGAAGAAGCAGGAAATTCAACAACATTGCTTGTACAGTATGTGTTTGTGAAAATCTTAAATTGACAGAGATGATGATTAAGTTTGATCAAAACAACATGTAATCCAGCTGTACCAACCTGATCAGTGCTGTGAATACATTTAGTTGAGTACAGTACCTATTCTAACCTGCAGCTATGAACACAACACTAACACAGTGGGACACAGACTAGTTAAAAAAAAAAACTTGATTTTTTTTTGAAGGCTTCTTTTGATTATCCCGCATTATTAGCAATACTGAGTATGTGTCCCAAAAAATCACACATTCAAATGAGAGAGGTGAAAGAGGTCAAGCATCCTCTTCACACTTTACAAAGTAGCGTAGTTTAAGCTAAATGGTTGAAACGCTGCTGTCGGCTTCACTGTTTGCCCAACTGTGTTCTGATCTGTCTTGAGGCTTCTGTGTTTCAATGTGTATACTTGCCACACAACGCAGTCGAATGAACATATTGTACATTCAATATTTAAGCGGGTCGACAGCGGGTTGCCTGTGCAGACAAGAGGAGCACGGGCTCTTCAAGTGAAAAGGAGAGTAAAGAGACCATATTGTGACCCAGTGCACCCAGGCAGCAGATGATTTCATTAAATATGAAACTGCGGAAATTCAAACTCTGATTGTGTTTTGTTGTCCATGTGCATTTGTAATGAGAACAACATTCTTCCCTTCAACTACTGAATGTCACATTTTTTTCAGGAAATGGACAGTAAGCAGAGGAGACCAGTAGACAGGGAAACGGGGGCAAAGAATGATCCAAGAGGGTTGAGTGCTTTTAACATCACAATCATAATTTTGTTCGCACTTGTAGCTTGCCGAAAAAAGACCTTTAATGAGTAAATTTGCACAAGCCCCTTCATCAGAAGTTGAAGAAGAACTAAAAGAGGTTAAAAAAACCATCTTTCAACCTGCAAATTGTTCTTTTGAAACACTGCCATGCTTGGTTCTGGCCACTACTTTGGGTGGTCAGCTACCAGCATCCAGTTTGCATCATTTTGTTTACTGTCTGCTTTAAATTTAGTTTTTCTGCTCTTTTCCGTCCTCACTTCTTGAAGATGACGAAGGCCACAATTCCGACCACGACAGCTGCGAGGATGGAGCAGTAGATGGGGATGAGCTTGTCGTTCAGACCCTGGTAGATCCGCTCCTGGGAATCGCCATTAGTGGTGGTGGTGGTGGTCCTGTCGGTTGGGCCCTCTGGTGGAGGCTCATCTGGAAAGTTGTCATAGGTGGGCATGGATTCTCCGATAAAGGTGGTGGGAGACACCGAAGAGAATGGAACTGCGAAGGACAAATATTCATGGAGGGGAAAAATATACGAGTTTCTCATTAAAATAACAGGCATTTACTGTACATTAACAGACATACACATAGTGAGTTAATCCAACAATCACGGTTGTTTTGGCCACTGGAAGCTATAAACACAACACAATGGCAAACTTGTTAGAAAATAGGGTTTTTTTATGCATTCAGCAGACAATGAGCTATATTAGCAGTCATTTACCGTCATCTTTCCATCCATCTAATGAATGTGATTCCAATATTTACTGGCTTTTTACCACTGTTTTGGTGTCCGCCAATTCCTACTGGAAATAGCCTGCCCTGTAGCAGTGTTTTCAGTAGCTAGCCTGTAACTGTGTCTTCAGCTTGGTGCTGGGCAAGTGTTCTTCCCCCCCCCCCCCCCCCCCCCCCGGAAAATAAATAAATATGTCTGCAAATATGACACTAAGACAGATACAGTAGACCAACTATCTTCAAGGTCCTATCACTGTTTTTGCTTCTGTACAGTGTAACCATAAATATTTCTAATGCTCCAAACACAGACAAAAATAAGCACACCCACACACACGTTACATATTGTACCACATCACTCTGTCATTTCTCCTCCTCCCCAGAGAGCCATAAACGAGGGTAAAAGCAAGTTTGTCTGTGTCCTGCCCACTTTCCTCCAACCATTATGGCGAGCGGACCTGTTTGCTCCTCACCGCGGATGCTGAAACACATCCTCGCCTGTCACTTACTTACCGTTACTCACATCATCAACAGAAAATCCTCCCGTTTGCTTCCAAGGCCTCTGAGAACCTCAAGGGAAGCCGCTGAGTGCAATGTGGCCATTTTACACTAATGAGTCAAAAAAAAGAAACCTTATTCAGATGGAAGCACACCGCTGCTGTGGGTCGTTTCTCACGCAGCGTGCGAGGATGTGATAAGTACTTGAAGGCTACAACAAAACACTGAACATCCTCTTAATTTAAAGTGCTAGACGTCCATCATTCTTAATCATTAACATGTACACCATTGATTTTCTTTGCTACAATATTGCCTCAAAATGTCGGTGGTGTCATATTAGACTGAAGGCTAAGTAATCTACGTTAATGTGCCAATTTTTATTTAACCTGTCATTATTAACTTTTCACAACTGTCAACACCAGCATGTTTGTCTTGCTGCTGATTTGTTTCCATTGGTCCTGGCCAGCTTTCCACTTTTGAATGCCTGTTCAGTGAAGCTTCCTTTTGCTGGGGTCACTTAACCACGTGATCCAATGGTTCAAGTGCAAGTCACTAGCTAAGGCCACAACACCCCTTCTCTTACATGCATAAAACAGACCAGACAGTTTGACCAGTTGCACTTTTAATTTGATTATTTTATGACTCCCTAATTCTTCCGCAACCTTTTAAAGACATTCAACGGGAGAATGTTTGTCTAGATGAAGAGAGTCACACATTGGTAGCAGATGGAAACATTCATTTGTTTTACCTTTGATGATTTTCTCAAAATTCAATGAAAGAATTCGCTCAACTTTTGGATTGGAACCTAGCTAAACTCAGCTTTGACTTGTATGGGGAACTCACTCAAATACAATTGCATTAGTGCACGTGATTGTATAAAGTATTTTGTGGAAGAAGATGGACCTGCTTGAAGGCAGATAAATCTCTCCATGTCACTCGAGCAAGTGTCAATTGGGGCAGGAGACTATAAGTTTGAACATGCAAATTGAAAAAAGTATGAAAGTAAAACAAGAAGTGAGCTTCACCAGAACTGTGCATCCTGCTCCTTATCTCTGCTTAAGGTTAGTGTGTCTCGAGGTTACTATCATAACACAATCAGTGCGATGTGTTAGGCAAAAATGTGTGAACGGAATGCCTTAGAAACACGAAATACAAACCAATAGGCTGCTTATTATGGTCTGAAACATATCAAATTCCTTTCCTTCCTCTTCACTATCCCAACATAGAGAAATGCACACACACACACACACACACACACACACACACACACACACACACACACACACACACACACACACACACACTCTCCCCGGCTGTCCTAACCCCCCATCAACAGAAACACACTCGAAATCAGACACCATTCATTGACAGGGATCTTCTTTGTCCGGCACAAAAGCCCCCTCCCCTTTTTTTTATCCTTCAATCCCATGTCTGTCCATTTTGCCTCTCGCTGCTCTTTTGCTCGCTCCCACCTGACGTTTTATTTTCTGTCAATCAGTCCAGATAAGACGCCGCTTTTTCTCCCAAACTCTACAAAATTTCTCTTTCAAAGCCCCCTCATTGAAAAGAAATACTGTATTTGTTTTCTAACCATCTCGGTGACGTCTTTTTATTCTTTTTGTTCATCATCCATCCATTTACTCCGTATATCTCTTCATCGTTACAGTGCTCTCCCTCCCTCCATAATTAACAGTTAAATCAGGCCCTAAGTGCCCAAAGTGCCTTTACTGAAACACTCACTCCGGCTCTCACATTGGATGGCCTGGCCTGAGAGGGGAGTGACCTCCTCCTGCTGAGCTCAGGCTTGTTTCCAGTGCAAACAGACCTCAGTGGTTAATAGACCAATGCTCAGAGACTTATCAGTGCAAGACATTAAAGTGTTTAGCTCAGCAATGAGTCCTTCTAATGTAGCCTTGGATGATGAGCCAATTGCAGAATATTTAAGAGGAACACCGTTAACCCGTAACGTCTATTTTACTCTAAATGAGACCACAATTTACAAAATGAACATCATGACGTATTGAACAAGATGTGAAACTAGCGATTGAGTCCATAAACTCGCCCAAACCACCTATAGAGGTGGTCAAGGATTCATTTGTGTTGTCAATCCACATACAACAACTTTGTGGGCAAGAGCAATAATTGCAAACCAGCTATGAAGCAGTCTTCTCTTCTGTCCTCAGCTATGGAAGACAAAATTACAGGTTCCTTCAACTGTCACTCCTCACAACAAACCATTCATTGCATTTATTGTTAAGCATTATTTGGTTGCTAGTGAAATTACTGTTATGTTACCTCCGGATTTGTCTGTAAATAATTCACTTGTGACTGGAAATCCAGGCACACAAAGTACTTGCCAGAAAATCAAATGAGTAATTACATAGAAAGAACTCGATCCCCCGTGTTCTTTCGTGAGTGTATCCAGTGGGACGGTGTGTATGTAATTTGTGATTAAAGTGTGTGTGTGTGTGGGGGGGGGGGGGGGGTTAGTCTGCAGCAGCCACACCTGAACTAAACACCTCATTCCAACCTCTTTCTTGCAACCAGCTGTTTTTACCAAAAGTAAAGGTGGGGCTTCCGACACAAGCGAGTTGTGTTTTTTTATTATATGTCATTACACCTGAGCACAGCAGAGACTGCTGCCAAGACCTGCTTAACAAAATCGTGAAATGTCGTGTACATGTTGTTACAACTTACACAAGTGACGGGATGAATGACGACGATCATTGAAGAAGGCTGATCTGTTTTTGACATTTCTGATATCTTTTGTTTCACCATTTTTCCACCCCTCCCTGAGGTCTCAGCTCGGCTCCTGCCTTACATGAACCGTCTCATTTTACTGCCCACATGCTCTGAACACACCCATGATTGTGTATGCATGTTGGTGGATTTGTATGGGATAAATGTGTGTGCACGCCTGCGTCTCTTGCTGTGTGTCTGTGTGTGTTTCTGTGTGTGTGTGTGTGTGTGTGTTCTGCGGCAGAAAGTGATCAGCACTCGTAGAGGTCAACCAGAGAAACCCGAGAGTGCAGAAGAGTAACTCCATCGCTTCTATCGACCAGACCACGTTCAAAGCATCTGTTCCCTCTCTCGTGCTTTCTCCATCTCTTTCTTCTGCAGCTCTGCTTTCCCCTTGCTGAGTACTACTCTCATTGTCATTTATGTTCTGTTCTACAATTCCGCTTTGGATTTCATTTCCACAACGATTATTAAAACATTTATTAAGATCAGCCACTCAACACAGTTTTCGAAAAACAACACAATTCAAATTTTCTGGAATCTGTCTGTAAAGAATTGTGACTCGCATAACTTGTAGATAACTACAAAACCAGCTTTCACCGGGCCAGATATCATGCTATAAACGAGACAGCGACGCAGAATTACACCAAATTCCTCTTTCATGCCAGAGTGCAGTAATTCAGCTTTAGGCAGCTATGACAGATAATACAATAAATATCGTTGAGAAGAAGGCTTGGCTTGGCAGAGACACAACTCCCCGACACATGCCGTAAATCATCACAAAGACAAAACCTTGACTCCCTAGACAGAAATTCTGGCAATGAATGAATGGCACGAGCGAAAGCGCAAGTGTTGTGGTCACCCTTGGACCAAAACGGCTCACTCATGCCAAATCCCCTCTAAAAATTTCCCCTGGAACCTCAAGGGGCAAATTCCAGAGGGATGGCAGGCGACTTCAGGAGACTGAGTCAGAGCCACAAGCGGTTGACTCTTGCTTGGCAGCAGAGAAAGAGACACAGTCGACTTTAACACTTCCTTTATCATGACAATGCTCACACTGTGTGGAGCAGGGAGAAAACGAGTTTAAGAGAGAAGGTCAGCTGTGTCCCTACAGCCCAAGTCAGTAGAGATGTAAGTCAGTAGATGAGTGGAGATCAAGCTATAGCCACACAATGAGTGACTGTGCAATACAAAGAAAGTGAATTGTTAAGTCAGTGTGGGGTTGAGGATCCGTCACAACTACTGATGTGGTAATGCTTTGGACGCAGGAAATCAGGAATGTCCATGGCATTTTGCCCTTTATCATTTTCCCCATTTGTGTACCGCTCTTTATCTGTCTGTCAAATTCTTGCTGGAACTGACTATTTGCAAAGACCCTCCAATTTATAGTGACTGTCTAATCACAGCAGAGCAACCATTACTAGGTATTGGCAAGCATGTTCCAGCTATGTGCATCGGGCTCTTGTAAAAGCATGGTGCCCTCAAGCACACATTTATGACCCTTTTTAAAGGATTCAGTTTTTAAAGTGAGTAATTTTTAGTTAATTAGTTTTCAAGCAATTAAAGAAAATGTTCTCCACCTCATTCGCTCCCATCTTCAGCATTTTCTCTTTGTATCCCTTCATGTTTTACCTTCCTTATTCCTTCTGTCTGGATCTACTTGAACAGGTCTGGCCCTGAGTGCTAAACATGGGGCTAGTTAGCAGATTACACTTTCTGATTTCTAGAGGGCAGCCTGTCAATCGTTAAGGTCAACCAAACTCAGGAAGGAAACAGCTCCCTCCTCCTACTCACCTCCCCATTCAATAACCAAATGCACTTGGCCCAATCAACCAACCCCCCTCCTCCTCACCTCCCGTTTCCTCTCTTCCCCACCAATTCGACCTTCATGCTTCCAAATGCTGTCTCAGATCTATAATGTTCAATAAGTCATCTTGTTGATTTTGATCTGTGTGTAGAAGCAGGAATATCCATACCCGTCTCCATACATAGCTTTGTGTGTGTGCTCTGTGACTCAAGCGCAAGTCATCCTTTAAACTACGAGGGTTGTTTCTTTGTGGCCCATGGTAGAAGGTGATGAGTTATACAGTTCTTGTAACATGCACACATAGTTCGCCTCTTGGAGTAAATATGCAGGAAGTTTGATGTCAATAACTTTTGTGGTATTTCTGTTTCGGTTAACTGAAAATTGCAAGTCTTTCAGCACTGTCTGAGAATCTGTCCACCTTAGAAACTAAACATCATCAGCCTTCTGCAATCATCCAGCTGCCATCTAGGACTGTGGATCTGAAATCATCAAACACCTGATTTGGCACCCTCAGACTAAAACCTCTTCCCCAAGATACAGAGGGAGCTCAGTGGTTGCCAGTGATGATGACTTCTTCTTGTTGTGGAGAATTTTCTGGAGGTCCAAAAACACCAGATACTACAAAGAATGGATCTGTATGCCCCATGACCATTGGACTGTGGGTTAATATAGGAGGGGACTATGTTGGAAAATACATATGCTAGGTGTTCTGAAATGTTCTGCTTCCACCTTAGGTCATGAACTTCAATCACCCTAGCATGTATATGCATTTATTATATAATTGCATGTCTCCTGCAAACCAAAACCTTTTGCCCCTCCTGCCACATGATCAGAAGGCCAGGATTGGGCGGTAGGTCAGCCCACGTATGTGCAGTCAATCGTTCGTACAATCTCAAGGAGGAACAAGTTGATGGAGTCTTGTTTCCCACTGTAGCCTCGAGGACCCATGACCTCAAGCTAGTAAGAACAGGCAGTGACTCTCAGTGATGCTCATTCAACTCTACCCATGGTATGAAATGGCCTTGTCACAGTGTCTAATCATGGCTGTCCACTCCTATTCATAATTATTCTCAAATTATCTCATTCTGGGCTCAGCAGGAATAACAATTAAACCTGTTAATAACAGATACCACTACAGCATTGTTTTACAAAAATAATTACAAAGAAGAAGGTTTTGATCTACTCCACTTGTCCCACTGTCGTTTTGATTCCTGAAAGGGTTGCAGGGATTATGCCATGTTGTCCAATGCGCCTTTACACTTTACACAAGAAGAGACCCCCTCCACATACAAGCCTCCCATGACCTCCAACCTCTGACCTTCTTTGCCAGCCTTCAGAAGAGTGGAAGTCATATCACACTTCATATAGATACGCATCTTGCCTTCAGGACCTCAACTCTGTGGGTCTAGCCAAACAAAGTCTGGTCAGTATATGCATATCTGTTCAGTGTGTTAGAGAGAGATGAAGAGTGAGGTTTCTTTTTTGTAAGGCTCAAAACAAACCACTGATCCCTTTGGAAGTGTGGGAGGAAATTGGATTTAGATTTTATAGATTTTTATCAGCTGAGCTTGTATCCACATTGAGGGGTACGAAATCATCACAAGGGAAAATTCACCAATTGCCTCAACTCAAATAAGCCTACATTATAAAAACAGCAAATCCAACTGTTTCTCTAAAGATAAGCAACAGTATAGTCATGGTGATATACTCGTCCTTCCTTCCGTCTTCAGTTAAAATATGCCATGTTATGAATTGTCTTTTCAAGCGCAGTGGTCTTCTGTGGGTTCCTCTCTATCTGTCCACCCGCCTGAGTGTGTTTAGCCTTCAGGGCTGTGTCGCCTGACTCCACAACACTAATGGATATGGACGTCTGGCAGCACAAGAGATTTGTAAGTGCTGATAACGCTTCGGTAAAAAGATTACATTAGAAATAAAGAGCACATGATTGAATTAGTGCAAGGAATAAGATATGATGATGAAGCCCATACACAATGACTGTGAGCCATCATGCCTGAAAACACAGCAAAGTCACATTAATTATGACGTACACTGTCTTAGTTATCTACGAGATGATTTTGTGTTTGTGTTCTTGTTCCTTATATTTTGATTTTGGATGAATCATCTCTGCATCCACTACGCTTCTCTCTGTGACCAAAAGTTGAATCGAGCTGCATTAAAGCATCATCCTCAATGGAAGATGTTAATTTACAGCAGACGGTATCTCTCTGCAATACATGTTGTCTCCGTTTCTGGTTATCAAATAACCTTTTCAGCATGTGGTATTTTCCCGTTTCTGGCAGAGAGACCAAACTGATATCAAGCCTTCACCTGCATCCAAGTAAGACAACAAACAAGGTCGTCCCCAAATTTTTACTGGTAATGTGATTACTTCACAACCTTCAAACTATAAGCCCTAAGACTACTTAGAGAAAAAAAATAATCACATTACTGTAATGCATTGCAAAGGCATGTGTACACTATACTTACAATACTTTGACCAAAAAGGAGGACGGGAAAAAAACGAGAATGTGGACCTGAAGAGGCTGGGAAGACGCAATGCAATTTATTTTTTGTCTGTTTAGCAGCAAAGCTCATTTTTATTTGTAAAACAGCACAGTTTCGATAAAGATGACAAAAGACTACTTGTGAAATGTTACACTCATAATATAAAAACAAGTTCACTACAGTTTATAACGGATCCCTTGATGTCAGTCATGTGGGGAATCGGACTTATTCTTAAGACAACCAACCAAAGTTTCCGATATACCGAAGATCATCAAAGATCATCAAACAGACTTTCATCACACCCCCTCTAAACCTGAACATCAAACCACAGTTTATCTGGCAGTAATTTGGCCTAATTCTAGGATTAAAATCTGATTTAGGCGGGGCATTGTCTGCTCAGGGTGAGAAGCATTCTCACCAGATCCTGAGACTAAAGGCTTTAAAATAGCACAAATCCTCTAGTGTAAAATGTTCAAACCCAAGGAAACACACAGAGTACTCGCAAAGATATGTCATAGACATATCTACATGAGTTTCACGATCTGTTTTACTCATTACTGGTCCCTTCAAGTAGCCCCATGGGCTAAACTGCAATCCCTCACAGGCCAAACGGGATCATGGGAGAGGCACAAAAGACTCCCTTTAGCCTGAGACTCACTCTGGCTTCACCACTGTGATAACAACGTCCTTCAAACCACTGCCCCAACAGACTGCATGGCTGATCAACAGACTCCTTTCATTGTCATTTCACATAAGCGTTGATTTAATCTGTGAGGCATCAGTTCATTGGAATGAGCAGTGACTTTAGTCATAAGGAATTTGTGATTTGGAGTGTGATACCCACAGGGTGCAATGATATAAAAGAAATTCAGAGCCCTGTTCAGAGATATGACCTCCCTCTAAACCCTCAACATAGAAAGAGAGAGGTCTTTGTATCTTCGGATGGGATGAGTCAGTGAAGACAGTGAGACAACCTTTGGCATGGCATTTAGGTCGATGAGCCAACAATGTGTATAGTGTCGCACGGAGATGGTCGGATTATGTCCCTGACAATCTGGATGCCCAGTGTGTCGTACTGTCCATACAGTGCTGCACAGAGAACGTGCTCACATTGAATCCGTGATGACCCATCATTCCGTTTTAATGGCTCTGCAAAGAAGTTCATGGTAAACTTGCCCACTGTTTGGATAGGGTCATCCCACAACCATTAAAATAGCACAAATTGTTGAAAAATGTGTCTCTGAACAAGTGGATTAATTGTCTTGTTAATAGAGTTGGTCAGTTTATGAAAAATTAAATTCATTTCTTTTTAGCCAAAAGTAAAACATTTCACCATCTCATCTCATGAATGTCTGACTGATCTCTAATTCTCAGCGTTTAAAAATTCTGAACTTAATAACCTATCATACGAGGGACAGTTCACCAGAATTACCAAAAACCTTTTAGATAATATTTTTTCAGATTTATCTAAGAGACACCCACCTCTGAGTTTTCTGTTGTCACCTCAATATAATGAAGGAACTTATCGAACATACTTGAACACATCACTTTGCTTTCTTGCCAAGAGTTAGCCGAAAAGATCAATACCACGCACATAAATATGAAGCTAAATGCCAGTAGCTAGTCTGGCTCTGTCCAAAGCTAGTGCATCCAAGTCACATGTGCTCTAAATTAAATGTGTGAATAGCACACATACAAGTACACACCATGAGCCTCCGTTCCCCAATCGTCTTACCTTGACAAACTGTATCACTGACAGGCGTGCAGGCCTCTAACACCTCTACGTCATCACAGGTGGTGCAGGGGATGCAGGGGTCTCGAGAACTTTCCTGGTCCGAGTATGTGTCCACGAGGCACAGTTCACATATAGTGTCGTGGTCCTGCTCACAGCTGAGCAGCATGCCATGGCCCTCGGGGCATTTGGTGCAGGGCTCACACCGCTGGGACAACACGTTCAGGTAGTAGCCGTAGTTGCACACACAGGTGGCGTCGTTGGCGTCTGTGCAGGGTGTCTCCATGCGGAGGAGACCTGTGCACTGTGTGCAGGTCTGACATTTCTCCGTGTGACTGAAGTTTTCTGAGAAGGTTTCACCTGAAAGAGAAAGGAAGAGAAGCGTTATTGAACCTCTACATGGCGGCTGATTTCCATTTTTCGAAAGAGCGTTGAGCGTTACAGGTAAGAAGAAAAGAGTACGAATGGCAGAGGGTCAACAGGCCATAAAAGAAAGAGACAGGATGGAAAGGTACAAAGCAGCTCAGTTTCCAAAGGGTTTCGTACATGACATTGGTTTAACTCGACCAGAAACTCAACTCATAACACTAGTTTCTTCTGTGCGTTGGTTACTATGTTTGACAGTTAGTTTGGTGCAGGAATTAAATTGTTTTTGTAACTTAGCTGGTGGGAGACAGTGTGATTGCTGGTTTGTATTTAGATGATACATGAGATGAAGGCACCGCCGTCATGTGATAATTAGCACGTGTGGGCACAGAGGCAGCTGCTGCGATAGTTTCACTTTAACAAGTTATATCCTGTTTAAACATGTAAAATAGGTATGTAATATTTTTCTAGATCAATCTAAGGCACCATACAAACATATATGTTAATTCAAAGAGTAGAATTGGTTTGCGTTCTTATTTGTCAAATTGAGTTTAAGCTTTCCAAAGTCCTACGGCGTGGGAAATATTCAGGAATTTTAGGGTCACTTCCTCTGTTGGACATAGATACATAGAGGTCACTTTGGACAGAAAAGCCAAAATATACAAAAATAAATATATATCTATATAGATATATACATATATAGACAGCATATAGACAGCAACGATTTCTTTAAATTCAATTATTTTAGCGCAATGACTGAAAAACAGTTTTCAGTCTATTTTTTAAGAATATATATATGACGAACTTACACACATCATGTATGTTTCATAAATTGTTTGTATACCTGCAAGATTTCCTAGGACAGATATATCTGCAGAGGACGCAATCAATACTTCATGTTTTATGGAATTGTATTTCAGCTGGATAGAGAACTGGGAAACACTAAATTATGCAACAGAGCCATTTGTAAGAGCAGCATGTGTGTGTGTGTGTGTGTGTGTGTGTGTGAGAAAGAGACCGAGAAAGAGAGATGAGGGATAGACAGTGAATGCATGTCCTCAAAATCTCCATCATACATATAAATTGTTATTAATTGTAATTAATTGATTAGACAATTGAGAGAAAAGCAATCTGCAACTAATATTAAATTCTCTGATAACGATTTTTGTGAAATATTCTCTTGTTCCAGCTCCTCACTTGTGAAGATTTGCCACTTTTCTTTGTTGTACATTTATAACAAACTCAACTCGACAACCGTATATTAAGAGCTCTTAAAGCAGCTGCATGCTCCAGAGCTCCTTCATCTCTTCCAGATCCTTAGTCGTCCTGTCACCGGTTTGAATCGGTGTATATGTGTAAAGGTGCAGGAGATTCCTTCTCTGAACTTCTGTGGCAATATTGATTCATCGTTTGATTATTTTCTGAATTAATTGTTAAGTCGATATGATGTCATAAAGAGAGTAAAATGGCCATTACAATTTTCTAAAGCCAAAGGTTATGTCTTTCTCATTTTGTCCAAACCTGAAGATATTCAATATCTTATCATAGATGACAAAGGAAATCAACAAATGAGCCAAATTTGAGAAGCTGGAACCAGAACATTTCGGAATTTGGCTTAAAAACATTAAATCTCCTTGAACCTATTAATTCTTTTATTTCAGCGCTACACAAAACCCAATGAAATGAAAAAAAACGAAACTAAACTGTGTTTGGCAGGAGACCGGATGGTTTTGGCATTGCAGTCCCCATGGAGACCCTTTCTTCTGCTCAGTGTCTCACAGCATATCAAGTTTTCGGTCTGCGTCACCAGCCCACCAACCGAGGCGAACGCTCTCATGATGCCGAGATTAAAACAGAGATGAGGAAATGGATAGACACTGAGACTGAGAGACAGATGGACAAATTAAAAGAAATCAGAGACTGTCATTTGAGAAGACGAATCCATCTGTGCAAATCTGTCTTCAACTGCTGGTGTCAAATGCGGGACCTTCACATTTTTTGTTTAATTATGTGTCTTTAGAAGTGGACAATCGTGCATGGACATGTTAGTGTCCAGTCATTTACTGTTACCCCCCCCCCCCCCCACCCCCCACCCCATTATCTCCTTCCTTCAAACAGACTCACTCACACTCAGACTGCCCTCAACCCCCACTCCCCATGAAGGCTCTCAGAGCCATTATCATAATGTCATGCATCAATAATGCAAGTCAATACATTAATAACACTGGCCTGCAGGGTTGTGGGGTGGATGAGGGAGGAGGGGGCACCGGCCAGACGGCCTTTTCCTGGCTCAGCATATCATATCATGACAGTACTTTCGCCTCTGGTCTAACATTCAATCCTGTGCTTTGTTTTCAACGCCCATAAAAGGACTCCTGGGTTTATCCACCCTGCAGAGTGAGCAGAGAGTGATGTGTGCACTGTGTGCATGCGTGGGAGATTTCTGTGTGTGTGTGTGTGTGTGTGTGTGTGTATCGTCCTGGACATGTTTGTACGTGTGTGTATGTGTGTAAGGATGAGCAATTAGCTGCTGGTTGAGAAGTTTGCCTTGTTTCCACTCCAGCTGTACTTGCTCTGTTTCATCTCCACTCATCTGTTCATTCATCCCAACTCCTCCGTGTGTTTCGGCTGGCCGTCCTTTTTAGCACATTAACCAGGACCCTGTTGACTATTCACTGTTAACAAAGACAGGCTGTTCCTTATAAATGGATGCTTGTGCACAATAGACGAGGTACTAGAAAAAACACATGTAAAGACATATGATGGTTGGGAGTTGATTAGGAAAAGGGGTTGTGAAAATGTTGCTGAAACAATAGTTTGGGGTAAAAAAAAAAAAGTGAGAAATTAAAATCTCCTGTGCGGTTGTCAAGCTTTCTCTCACATTGTAGTTTTTTTTTAAATTTCTAAACAAAAAAAGAAACTTCTCATTTTTATTATGACAAGTTGGCTCATAACTCTATCTCCAGCTGACTCTTAGATATGTTTCTAGATAACTATGCCAAAAAAGTATTAACGGTATTAAATATGCACAGGGGTATAGGGCTACATACATGATATAAAATGCTGACGATTGAGGATAAAGTTGCATGTCCCTGCGGGCAAAAAAAATGCCATTTCTTCACCAGCTGATAATCCATGAAGACACCGAAATAAAAATGTAAACTGCTTCAATGTAAAATTCCAAAGTTTGACTTACCCGTTGTGCCTAGTTACGGCTGCAAAGCTATGACAGGACCATCACTGTTTCAGGGCGGGCATTAGTGGATCGTTAACTCTGAGGTAGGAGACTATACCCACAACCCACCGATGGCTGAGACTTCAAAACATGTTGTTGTTTAAACACGTCTGCACAGTTGAGCTCTATCGGCCTGCATTAAAGACGCTGATCAATATTTCATGCTTTCTTAAAATATCATTGTGATGTTATCTGTTTCTGATGAAGAGTAATCTGCTTTACATTACTGTTTTTTCCATCAGTGTCTAAAGAGCCTGTTTGACCTCTTGGATGTTTTGAGAGCCTGTCTCTGTTTGTTCATGTCTGAGCAGAATACACAGTGTGAGAGTGAAAGGCATCACCCTGAACACCTCTACACTGTGCAAAGTCATTTTGATGAGTGGTCTGGGGTTTTATGTTTATATACAAGCACATTTATAAAAGCATACATCAGTCCAAAGAAGAGCCACAAAACTGCAAGTAAATCATTTTCTCCATGTCCACATTCTCTCTGACTTCTCTCATGACCTGTGGAGTCTGAATCATTTTCTGACAGTGGGCCTCCCTGGCTCATGGCTTGCCATCCTTCACTGACCCAAGGAGGTTTACAACTACTTTCTGGCACGGGCGCAGGATCGTCAGGGATTTCATACATGCAGGCAGCATGGAAAACTCTGGGAACCTTGAAGGAACTGGCTCAGGACCAACCCCGGCCTCTGCAGGCTAAAGCTGACCTTTGATCCCACATGATAGTGACTAAAACAAACAAAACGTTACATGTTAACTTGTTGTCCCTGCACCATTCAGAAATGTACCTCATGCAGAATACCTTAAAAAGTCATTTTGATTGCTTCAGCCACCAGTTGTGTTTAATCAAAGCCCACGCTTCTTAGAGACATAACAAATTGTCTAATGCTCTAAATATCTTCCAATACATTTTTTTTCCCCCTGCAACAACAATTGGAACTGGTCCCATTATTGTATCCTCTCAACATCGCTGTCCTCACAAAGTCTTTCACTCCAACACTTCTTCTCTCCCTACATGGTTAGGGCCAAGAGAAGGGCAGTAACACTGGAGCACAGTTAACTCTGGCATCTAGTTTACTTGCTCACATGCAGCTGAATCTGCATAAGGCTTTACAGTAAGTCTACATTACAGTCTTTCCTAGCAATGTATCAGCCACCGACACGTGACAAAGCTGTTAGATAGTAATGATAATGTCGGGCTTAAACTGCTTCAAATTCAAATTGATGTTGAGGACTATTGTGATGAGTAATCTAAAAATCTGTGGCGACTACTACAGACAGTTAGTCAGTCAGTCCACCACTGGTCTATATGGTTGCAAGCAATAATTAGATGGATTGCAATGACCTTTAATATTGATATCCATGGTCCCAAGTTTTTATCCAGCGCCTCCAGCAGGTCAAATTTTTCACTTATCCAATTGGGACAAAATTTGGTTCCAACATAAGAAAGTTCCCAGACAATGTGTCCTCATGACTGTGGTCCCTGACTTTACCTCCATTGCACTGACAAGTTGACATTTTGGGTTCAAAATGTCTCAACAACTGCTGGGAAGATTGCCGTAAAATTTGGTACACCAATTCATATCATAAAAATACAGCCATGTATTTTTATTTAGCATTATTCATGTATTCTCCCGCAAAAGATGGTTAAGATATTTACAGCTGTAGTTAGTGCTCATTAGCAGATATTAGCTTACTAATATTTACTATGAGGTGTTTTAACACTGTCATTGTGAACATGTTAGCATTTTGACAGAGCCACTAGCATGGCTGTAAATTATTAGTCTGGTTCATGTTTTTGACATAGTTGATTTTACTTGATTTAATATCTATTCATGTTGTAGCGAACTGAGTAAAAGTGGGATTAATGATGTCCAATGATGTCGATTTACCACCAATATATTCTACTAGACAAGAGGAAGAGCTATATCATATTTAATAAAACTATTAATGTCATATTAAAATCATTTCCAGATTTATTAACTGTTTAATAGGCCAACAGCATGACATTGGGTCTTAATTTAACCTATGCAGAAACCTTGCTGTGATTTACACCCCTGCATCGGTACTGTGATTCATACAGTCCACAAAAATTCAATTTAAACCATGTGTCTTCTTCGGGGACAGTAAGTACAATTGAGGATTTGTATGAGGAGGTCGTAATTTACAGAGAGAACATCAGAGTGGCAGAACTGGAACGTTTTTGTGTCAAATGAAACACTAAATCACTTTCACAGGTCATTGGAGCCAGAGCAGTGAATGCGTGACATGGTGTGTGGTGTGATGTGTGTGTGCGTTTATGTGTCTGTCATTATGGCACTTGAAAAACACAGTTCTTACATTGACGTTCGACTGCACACACGCTTTTGTGTACTTCTGCATGGATGTCTTTGCATTCGTGTTCGTTACTAATTGCGTGTGTGTACATGACATTCATACAGCTGCTTTTTTGTGTTACTCACTGTCAAGGCAAGGCGAGCAGACAGTCTGCGTGACTCCACATGGTCTGACGACACCCTCTCCGGGCTGACATTGCTCGCAGCATTCCCCACTGGTTGTATACTGTTCCGAGAAACAATCCTCTTTATTGGCCAGAGCCCCAACCTGTTGAACACAAGAGAGACCGGTCAAAGTGGCACAAGCAAAAGAAGGATGACATTCAGCACCATCCATAAGCCTAATGGTGCATTAAACACACAGAGATGACTAACTTTTGTCTACAGAGAACTGAACATTATGGTCTTAATCAAAGCCACCTTTAGCATTGTGCAATGAGAGCAGCTCAAACGATCAGTGTTATTTCTTCATTAAATCATTTCTAGAGACCAGAAAGACCTAAAAACATCCAGTACTTCACAAGAAAAAGCATTAGAAAGAAAGACCAAATAAAAAACACCCTGTGAAGCCAATCTTTTCCCTTTCTCATTGCTTTAATCATCCTACGTCCACTTAGATTTATTTTGGAACCACTAAACCAGTGGTTCCCAGCCCCGGGTCAGGACCCTGCAAGGGGCTACAAGATAAATCGGAGGGGCTGTGAGATGATTACTGGGATAAGAAAGAAGGAAATGTAGATTTCGTCAGGACAAAATTCTCGACTTTCCCAAGTTCTTTCTCTTCTGTCCGTTCTTCTGTTCTTGTGTAATACCAAAGAGAATTTTCTTATAAGCCAGCTAAAAGTATTCCAATCAATCTAAGGAAGAAAAATCACCGTGACTGAAATGCTCCCAACCCACACACACATGGGACTTTTAAAGGCTCACAAGCCAAAACATTTGGAAACCACTGATCTCATCCACAACTTTAACCTGACCCTGTAAGATTAACCTCAGCCATAATCTAACAGTAATTCTACGACTGCAACCAATATGTGCTTTATTTTAGCACAAGCTACGTCAAAGGTCGCAGATGCATTAATAAAGATGAAAAACAATCACACACCGAGATCAGGTAAAGCTGGATTACATTGTCTCTGCATTCTTCAAACAGTAACCTGTTGAGTGCTTTATCTTAGCCGCTGACAGGCGGAGATTTTTGTGCGTGCCTCTACACACGCATGCGTAAATGTGTGTGTAGAGGCAGTTTTCAGGACCATCCTGAAAAACTTGAGACATTTAAGTTTACTTGGCAATTCTATCTTCTTCGCATCTTTGACATGCCAGGTCTTTTCATTTTCTACACACCTTGATCTCCAAAGCAAACTCTGAGAAAAGCAGCAATTTCCCTCTGACACAGAGCCAGAGTCTGTCTTTTGTTCTCTCCAGATACAGATGAGGAATGATTGTTTAGTTTTTTTCACTTATGGGGTTAGGATGTTCTTCTCTTGGTGCGCAGGGGGCAAAAGAAAACTGTTTCTTGGTTTTGTCTTCATCTTCATAAAAACCGAGAGGAATGAAACTTTAAAGTGTCTTCAAACACACTCAGGAATGACACATGTGCGTCACTGAATTGGCACATTTTTTTTGCCAGCTGAAATGTTGAGTGAGAATGACCCACATGCTTTTTAACGACAAATTGATGGTGTTTGTGTGTGTGTGTGTGTGTGTGTGTGTGTGTGTGAGTGTGAGTATGTGTGTGCTTATTTTGTTAGCATTGAGGTGGTAGGCTCGACATAAAATCGCCAAGGTTCAGGTGTGTGTGGAATGCTGCTGACAAGGGAGAGGTCTACAAAAACATCAAGTGTCCCCTTGGGCACCTCTGAGTCAGCTTTGTGTGTGTGTGTGTGTGTGTGTGTGTGTGTGTGTGTGCGAGCGTGTGTGCGTGCGTGTGTGTGGACATATCTCCCGCATGGCCTGGATGGTGTCACGGCCCATTCACCTTCAAGTTTCTGGTATTCAATTATTTATGCCGTCTATGTTCAAGAATGTATCTTTGGCTTTGTGGGGAAACTTTAAATGATTCATGAAACATGCCTGATAATATCTGAACATTTTGCCGTTTTCTGAATTCAGGCAGACGTTTGGGAAACAATGGAAATTTACATTAGTAACCTCAAGCTGCTAATTTTTGAAAGAAAACAAAACATTCCTGTCACCCTGTAGTAATGGTAGTCTTTAAATATTTATGAATGAATCATCCTATGTTGTCATGGGATCTTTGGTCTTACCAAACCCCCAAAGAAAATGCACATTCATATATCTTTCTCTTCGTCTTCGCCCCAGCACACTCGCTACCTCACATCGACCGTTTGTAACAAGCATTCATTTACTGAATTGTGTCATCCCTCTCCTGCTTCTAAAGAAGTGTCTCTTTCTGTACTGTACACACCTATCAGCACACATACGTTTGCACAAATTTATAACAGCAACCTCACATGTGAACAAACCTGTTCCAAAATATCTGACTGACACTTTTGAAACGTCTCCAACTCTCCAAGCGTTTGCCTTCTACTTATTTTCTCTCTGACCCCACTCTAGCTCCGGGTGTGGGTGCAACACCGAAATGTCTCGGAGCCCGAAAACTGAGATTAAAGTGCATCCCTAATGAGTGCTAAATTGTGCATACAGATGAATTAGATGGTAATGTGATTTGGAAAACTAGATCCTGGAATGAAAGTGAAGGATGTGCAGCACTTAGCAAGTTGGAGCTTGACTTTTCCTGTATTTGGTTTTTAGATGGGAGTTTGAGGGTTCCACTCTTCAACTTTCGTCAGCTGATCTCCCGACAGCTATGGCAAGAGGCAAGTTGATCACTCACTCGAAGCAACAAGCACTCACAAATGCGTGTGCAGAAGCATCTGGACACATAACTTCGGAGCTTCGACCAATCTTACTAATGCTCTGGTCAATTTTCAGTTGGATGCACTTAACCTCTGGACCTCAGCTGTCAGCGCTTGTTAGAGTTCCTCTGTACCGGCCTTGCAATAGGGTGGGCCCAATTTCAATCCAGGCACGGATCTGGAACTGCCACGGGAACACTGGTGGCAATGACATTAGAGCTAATATCTTCCGAAACAACACTGACTCGTCATCCCTTATGAAGTGAGAGGAAGAGAAAGACAGAAACAGAAGACGTGATGTGAGTGTGAGGGGAAGGGGCGAGGACCAGTGTGTGTGGGTGGGGGGCGGGGGCTACTGTATCAATATTGCATGTGCTGAGCCAGCAGAGGATGCATACCCATCAGTGGGAGCAGCTGTCACGTATCAGTGATGCAGCCAGTCCCTAAAACCAGGACCTTGACAAGCCCGCAACCTTTACTGACCATGTCCTGTCAGATAGAAGACGCTGGCAAAATGTATTTCCTTAATGGGCCTTCATGCTCTCAAGGGAATTCGAGAGAAGTCAGGGAGGTTTTATGACCTCCGGTGGCTCCGCAGAGTTTTCATGTACCCACTCAAGATTTCTGCTGTTGATTTCTGCTCCTTCTCGGCCAGATCTTCTCCGGAGTCTCACAAACTTCAAGACATAACAAAAATCAGTTGAGTAAAAATCGTCTATGTTAACACATTTATCAGGGAGCTTGTCCACAGAGGCCACTGTGACATTGTTATTGTCCTGCTGTCTGTGGAGCCACATGTAACTGAGACGGGTGGAACTACAGATCCAGCAACTGGAGCTATAGAGTAACAAGTCGAATGGCTGCTGTGCACATCCGCTCAGGACAGGTGCAAGGACACGGACTCTTACTTTGTGAGACATAAAAGATTTCTGAGGGATGATGTTCAAGTACTATCCCATCAAAAGGCAGAGGCGCCGCTTGCCAGCAGGCAAGGCAGGCAACTGCTTGGGGCCCCCCGAGGGCTGACAAACTTGATAACCACAGCAGTGACAATGCGCAAAGTTTGCAATGACAGTAGGAGACCCCCCCCCCCCACCCCCCCCCCCTGCGGGGGCCCCACCTGACTCTACTGACTCCTGTTGCAAGTGATGTAAAACAAACTTAATGCCAACAAATGCCACTCCAAAAAATGAAGAGGAGTTACCCTTCTGGAGGGGAAAAACGAAAGAAGAAAAAATAGGAAGAGGATAAAAAAAACAATACAGTGGTAAATTGAACAGATTATAATGATTAAATATAATACTACATAACTAAATGCTGCTAGTCTAGCCTTAACTGTGGAGGAGAGACACTTGATTCACATTATTTCTTTTGTTTACTGTGATGTTTGGTGAGTGTATTTAAATGTATTTTTTCATGTCTGTGGAGTAGGCCTGTGGTTTTATGAAACTGAAATCTTCATTGCGCTGTAAATGTAAAAACCTTAGTAGCCATGGTGCAGGCTCCAGCACACACGTTTCATCATCTGTATTGGAACTATGTTAAATGACATTTGTCCCTGAAATGTAAATATTAAACAATGAATAGTTTTTTTAATCTATAGATTATTTATTACATAAGGGTGATTAACGCTGGTTCGAGGGCCCCCCTTTGATTTTTTTTTTTTGCCTGGGGTCCCAACATACTTTAGAATCGCCTCTGTCAAAAGGACACGAGAGATATGAAATATAAACTGCCACAAAGTACGATATGGTTAATAATTTATTCAAGTGTCCTGTCAAAAAAAGTGATGGGCGCTGAAGGCTGAGAGGAGGGGGGGAATACACGTTTGATAACCCCCCTTCCTTCCTGTGGCGATGTGGACGCGCGCAATTGCGCAGGTGTCGCCGCAGAGCGAGGCAGGGATTTACCCTAATAAAAGTTCATGGCAAACACTTAACCCACACTTTGATTATGTAAGAGGCTACTCACCACTCCGAGGAACACTGCTATGAAAGCTGAATTCATCCTGTAACTCCTAAGCATCTTCCCGGAAGGGCGAACGGCTGGATGCGACGCAGGAGGATGCGGCTCTAGTGACTCCGACGCGGAGTAAACATCGCTGCGTCTTTCTTTGCGTGATAAAAGAAACCGTCCAGGTAACTCTTCGCTACCAGGCGTGGATCGCAGCAGGAGACCCCTCAGTCCATGAGCTCCGGCCGCGGACAGAATCCAGTCAGTGAGTGAACTCGCTGAGACTGGTCCATTGGATGTTCGCCTCTGTGCGCTTCCCCTGGGCTCCTATGACAGAAGCGCTCAGCTCGACGGTGTCAGGGAAGGAGCCGTCTCCTTCTCCCCACGCCCACTGCGCGCATATGCACACACACACACACACACACAGACACACATATGCACACACACACACACACACACAGACACACATATGCACACACACACACACACACACACACACACAGACACACATATGCACACACACACACACAGGCACACATATGCACACACACACACACACACACACACACACACAGACACACATATGCACACACACACACACACACACACACACACACAGACACACATATTCACACACACACACACAGACACACATATGCACACACACACACATGCACGTACACACACACACATGCACGTGCAGGAACCTGTTCTCTCTTTGACAGCTTACATCGAGATCTGTGATGTTGTCATGGATATTTACAGGCCGCACTCTGCCAAAAGATGAAATGTCATTTGTACTTCAACTTTGCACACCCTTCAAATTTGAGAGAGTTCCCTCAGATTGCACTCTTGTTGGGGCCTGGGCGGGTCTGTCTCCCTTGCAGCACGAAGCTGACCTTGTTTCACTGCCCCATCAGTGCCTGAAGACAGCAGCCACATCCACAGAGCTCAGCAAGACCTCCCTCTGAGGACACGCTCCCAGAATGCACCTTTAACCCAGAAAGCTGAGAGATCCCCACAGCTCGTCAGCTGCAGATATTTGCAGTAACATGCACGCAACATTCTGAAACATGAATTCAGTGAAAATATGAATCAGACCATGAGGTTGTTTTTTTTCTATTCCCGAAACCTTCATCACTCCGCTCCATCTTAGTCCAAGGTTTGAGTTTGATACATAAAAGCTACATTGTTGTGTTATAAAACCTCCATGTTAAATATTATGAATCCATCAGAGGAAGCACAAGGGTGCTCTCCTTGGAAACACTGCTGCCTTTATGCATAAGAAGAGGAGATCTACTGTTAGAAAAGGCTAACACCTGAGGCGATACCTTGGCCCGATATAAACCAAGAAGCACATCATTCTTCTTGGGTTCAGATCATGACTATACATGTCATCCAGTTCAATATGAGAACAGGTTGATTTGCAAAGATTTAGAGAGTTGTTTGTGAGGTTAACTTAACAAGTGGATGAATTACAGTCAGAAGTTTCTGCACAGTCCTCATTAACATATTTCCCCTTGCAGCAAAATAATTGGTCTTGCGCATCTCTCTCTTTCTCATTCCTTAACAGAGTTCACCGTAATTGTTGCTGTGCAGCCCAAACACTTCAATTGTTAAAAGGCACCAAATTAAATGGGACTCATACAAAAGGATACCTGTCATTTTAATAAACCTATTTAGGGAGTAAAAGGGATGATGTCATAATCTTTTTTAATATTTTTAGAGTAGTGCAAACACTGTTGTCTGTTTTGTTTTGCTTGCTATCTCAATAACCTTTCAGCTGGTGAAGCACCGTATCGTTGAGTTTCACTTTTCACGCTGATATTTTCTTAAAATCTCTGTTCTTAAGTTGTATATCGATGTACCTGTGTATTTAATATTAAAGAAGGGCTTTAATTACCTTTGATTGTATCATCTCGGTGAGTAAGTGATGGACTGAGGGCAGCGGGGGACATGGGGGCAGCAGATGAGGAGAGAGGGGAAGCTGGGATGCTATGGTTGGATAAATAATGCATGAAGAGAAGGAGAGAGAGAGAGAGAGAGAGAGAGAGGGAGAGAGAGAAGCAGAGTGAAAGACCAAAAAAGTCTTTAAAATTCACGTACCTGATATGTGGCAGGATTAATACATCTTATTATCAATGTGGCCTTTGTAATTAATTGAATAGAATCACTGTCAGTTCTACAATAATTCTAATCTGTTGTTTTTAAAAAGAAATTCATCTAGAGTAACTTATTTTAAACATCTTTTCTTTAGGGAATTACACAGAATCTGTGAAGAAATGAAACTCCTCTTCTGACATGAACATGCTTGTGGGTCACAGTTAAACTTTCCAAATTCTAATTTCAATCTTCCCTTATTACATTATGTAGACATCAGTAAGAAGTAACAAGGAACTGAAACAGATAAACAGGAAACCAGGAACACAATGGTGGCTCACTTTATTTTTGAAATAAAGTTTTTGCACAGTCACATGTTCATGTGAACGAGCATACAGACATTTTTATAACTTGATTATTTACAAACTAAACTGTATTCATTTTGTCACATGCACACACACACACACACGCACACACACACACACACACACTGACCATCTTTCACCATGTGAGTGGACAGAGGATGGGTGGTCCAGGAGACGTTCACTGTCCCATCTCAGGTTCCGGGAAAAGGATTCTGTTACAGCTGGTCGGTCCTGCGGAAAAACGTGTGTGTGTGTGTGTGTGTGTGTGTGCGTGTGTTAGTTTATGTCAACCACAGCCCAAGTCTTGGTAGACATTCCATGTTTTATATACATACACATGCGCATAGATGTCGAAACTATTCCTACCAACACGGACCAGGGAGAGGGCAATCACCTATCAATCACACGCAGCAGTGACAGAGGAGCAGAGACAGCACTGGCAATGTGACCAGTCTTCTTGCGAGCTTTCCGTCTAATGTACTGTAATAGATGGACAGGCATTTTATATGACGAGCAAAGGAAGCCCTTAAATGACTCTGAGAGCACTCACACCGATAACTGGCTTAAGAGAGGTATCATGTTGTGTTTTAGAGAAAACCTTTAGAGCGCTGCAGTGCGGGCGGCCTGTTCCTGTTGCGTCACGAAACTAAAGACCGAAAACAACTTAGAAGTTCAGCAAGCCTCCATCATTAAGTTCACTAAAGGTTAGGGTTGGTAAGTTGGAGTAGATTTCAGTGTGTGCCTGCTGTTGGGATGAAATGATTGAACTGGATTTTTTTCTTTCTTATTTTCTTTTTTTTTTAGCCACGGGCAGAACAGATGGCAGCACACCCTTCTTCTTCCCATGGGACTCCCTCATCTGCACTTTATTGATCCGAACTGTCTGATCTCCTTTCTTCTCCTTTTTCTTGTTCATCCATCCCCATAACCTCTGTTCACCAGCTGCCTCACCTCAGAAAAATACAGAAATACCAAAAATATTTCACCACTAAGAAGTTTGCTTGACCCTGGCTGGTGAAACTTTTTATTTTCCCATTCATCATGCTCAGAATCACAGGGGTGTTGGATTGCTGTTTTGTCCACTCAGACGGGCCCTTCAACCTCTTCGGGGCATTTATCTGGGTCCTCAAATGCACTGGAAGTTTACTGGCAACACAAATACACTACAAAAATGTAATAAATTAAAACAAATGTGTTTTTTTTCTTTCTTTTCACACCTCTCGGTCTATGTTTTCCTTCACCACCTATGTATTCCCGAGTGAGTGAGTGAGTGAGTGAGCGAATGAATGTGTCTCCTCTGTTTAGGAAGTTGTGCCGTGACCTTTCAACTGTGACCTGACCTGAACCCAGAGGCAACGCTAACAGGAGATGCCATGGCAAAGGCATTGGTGAATGTGTGTGTGCTTCTGTCTATGTTGATAATCTCTCTGCGTATTCGGTCATGTCTGCGCTTCCTTGTAGCCTCATGTCCATGCGTTTGCATTTGTATGAAGCATTTTTTTTTGCGTTGGACTTCTTTTGCGGGGAGCAAGGGGCGGAGCAGGCGTTTCTATTGATCAGATTTGGTCAGAGTCAGTTCACAATTTTTTAACACACTTAGGTAAAAAAAAATCAGCCCCAGGCTGTTGACAGCCCATTATGCATTCAGTGACGCAGAGGTTGATATGAAGCCAATACATTCACTCGCAGACACAATGGTAACCTGCTGAATTCAGATACGGAAGTCAGAAAGAGAGGGTTTATGTTGCAAATTCACATTAAATAGACTGGTTTCTACCTTGAATAGAGATAGTCAAAGTGCCATGGCATAGAGACTCTGAACATGTTATGGTAACAAACTGAACCCATCAGCTCGACTTTCACCACTTTCAAAGTTATAGTTACAAAATTCTTCATTTTAAAAAGAATCTCCTTGAACACACGGCTCTTTGTCAAGAGCTTTATTATTATTCTTACTCATACTGTTCTATCACAGAATAGAAAACTTGTGACGTGTCAATTCAAATGCAGGTGTGGTTATCATCTGTTTCCATGATATAATCTCCTCAAGAAAACCATCTTTTTCTTGTTTCGGGGTGATGCCAGTGTTTATGTCCAGTCTCATTTGTGAAGTTTCTGTTGTTTTAAAAAAAAATGTCTGCATGATATCGTTAGCCACACTTTTATCTTGTTGCAACAGAAGTTATGTTGTGTGTGGACAAGAAACCGCAGTGTGGAAAATCACTGTTGGTTGTAAATGTAGCTGAGGACACAGTTCACACTGATGTGAAGCGGCCATGACCGATACAATGCTGCCCTCTGCTGAGCTGAAGGGCATCGTCCTGTAGAGAGCGCCACCATTCAGATATGAAGTTTCAATCTACACAACAGGACATATGAAATTCTACTATTACAGATTCTGGACCTTTGCTGATACTTAAAAAAACAAACAATAATACTCACGTTGTGCAAGTGGATAGCAATATTACTAATAATTTCTGATAGTATATTATATATAATAGTATATAATATAGTATATAATATATAGGGGGTTATGAGCTGTAATAAGAGGTTGATGAATAAGACATATATATTATGTATTGTAAAACAGTTATTGAGTTTGCAGGATATAAAACAATCCTTCTGGTTGGTATAAATACTCCCCCACCATGTAGTCACTTGTATAGTTATTACTTTCTAATAATCCATCATCTAAATTAATGGAGGCCATTGAGTTTCTCTATACAACAGTCAAGTGTGCACCTGTAAGTGTTTACTAAGATAATACATGTATTTATGTTTATCTATCATTAGCTCTGTGGCCTATTCGAGGGGTGTAAAAGCAGTGATATAATAATGAACAATTAAAGGAACTTTAAACCTTTAAGTAGGAAAATGTTACCAATCTTTTTTTTTTCCTGAAATATTTCATTGATGAGATTGGATGACTTGGTAAAGTGGATGAAGTTTGCAAGCAACTGACAAACAGAAGGGATCAAATGACTTGTGACTGCCAGGTTATGTGTTTGTATGGTGAAAAGAAATGGCGTACAGGCTGCTGTCACCCGGTCACACCTCACCTGTTCACCAAGCATCCTCAGCAGGTTCCTCTCCTCTGTCAACCACCTCATGTCGCTCACGTTCATGATATATTGTATGCAATATGTTGTTTTTTAACTTTAAACGTTATGCACCAACAAGGAGTAGCACTCTTAATTGTGTTGTATTTTGTACAATAAAATGACAATAAATGCTTTCTATTCTATTCTATTCTATGACCTGTCTTTTGTGAGTCCCCCAAGTTTGATAGAAAATCTCTTGAATAACCCTTTGATGAGCGGAACATCCGAATCAGAGAATTTTTATTTGTTGCTTTGTTTAGTTTTTCCCCAGTTTGTTTTCATCAGTGTCACACTCTGCCCTGCAAGTGACTTCTAGTACATTTCTTGTCCCATCACAGGCCTTAGTTTGAACTGAAACCACATGAGATGTTAGCCATCATGAAAATAAAGGTAGATGAGAAGCCAAAAAAGCAGACTTCGGCCCAAATTTTGCTCTCTACCCCGATGGTGTTGAAGGTGAGCAGACAGGCTCGTCGATGTTATCCAAGCTGTTGTTGACCTCCAAACACAGACATTAAATGCGATAAGATGCTGGTTGGATAATGACACAGTGCGACTGGTCTCCTGCACATACTAAGTCATTGTATTTACTATCAATATTTTGGGTGAGACCTGAATACATCACTCTGGTGGATGTACGTGTGTTTAAGAGAGAATCTGTGTGTGTGTGTGTGTGTGTGTGTGTGTGTGTGTGTGTGTGTGTGTGTGTGTCTGTGTGTGTGTGTGTGTGTGTGTGTGTGTGTGTGTGTGTGTGTGTGCGTGTTTGTGTGTGTGTGTGTGTGGGCTGGGGGGTGGGGGTGTACATTAGTCACACCCCTTATCAGGCTGCATGCATCCAAACACATACACACAGACGCAGCTTTAAAGAGGTGGTGTGTGTATAAAGTCACACTTTTTTGCCATTCTGGAGTGGGGTCACTTGTCACTGGTGTCGGCTTTGGCAAGTACCTGCAGGAGGTAAGTGTCACTTTTTTTTAAGCTAATGGTAATCATGCAATATTACAAGTAGAGCTGTAAAACTTAAAACTAAAGAATGGAGCTGTAAAGTCAATTCAGGCCTAAACATTGGATAATATAATGGTCTAAACTAGCAGTTGCATTGGAGAGTGCCCAGATCAAGCCAATCACATTTTTCATCGATATGGATGTACATTTGTATCTCACGTACGTATGTAAATTAATAAAAATAAATAAACTGTGTATTGTAATGAAAGACCCAGAAGGTACTAAAGTTTGCAGTATCACACGTTAATAATATGGGACAATGTAGGAGGAAGTTTAAACTCCAAATCACAGTGTGACGCGCAAGTTTTCGATGACGCCTGAGAGGCCAAACACTTTCAAGACGACTGAGCAGGTCCAGTTTGGTTTCTTATAATACCTACATATGAAAGTGTGTCATTCAAATTTAATGACACAGTTTCTGTGGAGGGGTCTGACCTGTGTTAGAGTAATTGGTTAAGAAAAACACACAAAATATGCAAAATGAAGAAGTAATTTTGTGTCAGCAATTAGGGTTCCCCAAGACAACAACAACAACAATTATATTCCCACATACATATCGACCACAAGAAAAATATTTGCACACACTTGACCCATCTATGAATTAGTATTTTTCTTTGGGGTGTATGTATGTTAGACGCATAAATATATTTACATGCAAAATAGACACACATACATCCAGTCGTCTTAGTGCAATTTAAAACACTTGACACTTCACAGACTGATACATACTTGTAGACACGTGCACTTGTGTGCGCACACTGTACATAAACCTTCTCACATAACATAATGTGTACATATTCACTGTACTGTTGGAGAGATTACAATTTGATGAATCACTTATGCACACACCCTCACACACACAAACACACACACACAAACAGACACGTGCTCACACACACACACACACACACACACACACACTCACACACACAAACACACACACACACACACACACACAGACACATGCTCACACACACACACACACACACACACACACACACACAGACACATGCTCACACACACACTCACACACACACACACACACACACACAAACACACACAACCATACACATGCACAAATGTATGGACTGTAGACAGTGTCTAGTCCATCTAATCTGAATCTTCCACTATTTTGCTCAGCTGTGTTTTGGAAATAAATCACTTTGTTGTCACTGACAACGTCAGTGCTCCGGTCCAATCTGAAGTAAAATGGACAATCTGGGGATATCTTACATAAGACTGCAATCATCCTCCTAAAACAACCTGAATCCAAGTTTTCCATATAATATAATAGTCTTTATTCAAGAAAAAGTTTTAAAGGACTTCATTCACGCATTCATTTATTAGCAAAAGACCCAAACACACAAATTCTATTTAAACTCTACAATGTGTATCAAAGGTAAAATAGGAAGCATATTCCCAGTTAAAATCATTTTTGGTAAAACTGAATGCTCTTTAATTGGGTCCATTGTGTCTGTTCTCCAGCTGTGTGGAACATCAACACCAACCCCAGTGCAGAGTGTCAGGTCAGGGACACACACGCACTCGCACATACGCGCGCTCACATGCACACACACACACACACACACACACACACATACACACACGGTTTCCCCACTCCAGGCACACGACATCTGTTGACAGTCAAAACATGCCCAGTCCAAGTTATCAGCCGTGTCCACACCGGAAACAAGCAGTGGCCCAGAGCCTGGAGCCCGACACTTGTTGAGCCAGGACAACCACCATGTTTACCTCATAGACACAAAGTGTCACCTGGATTTCACCTTTCCGCTTTGATGCTGGAAGAGATGATAGAAATGATGGTGGCCTCTGTGGTGGAAAACAACACCCAAAATATCTTCTGCGCTTCTGTCGTGTAGTAAAGAATGAGCATGTTTTTTTATCCGATCGTCTCGGCAGAGAGTAAATCTCTCAGAAATCTTTCTCTTCACAGAGAAGTATGACCCTTAGCTGGAAGCAAGGAAGCTCAGGAAACACAAGCCTTTGTCCCACGTTTATGTTCACATCAGCCGGTCTTTCACTCTTTGTCCCTCTGTGCCTTCAGTGAAGCCAAAGGAGCTAATGAAGGACCATAAGCAGGAGGCCTACTGGCAGGACACGGGCCGATGGGCAGGCTACGAGGAGAGCTTCAACCCACAGTCCGGGGCGTGGGCGTCCCCGCATATCTCCTACCTCACCTTCAAGAGCCTCATCCAGCTCCGACGCACCATGAACACAAGTCAGTGAAGAAAAAATCAGTGAAAACATGGAGATTAGTTTTCAATATTTAAGTATTTTATAAAATATGAAGCAGCATTATAGATTGAGCCACCCAGAAGTATCTACGGTTGCCCTATCATTGCCAGTACTTTTGGTACATTGGGTATATTTTGATGCTAATACAAACGCTAAAGGTGAAGATTATATATTGACAACTCAGAGAAAGATCAAAATCTGGTAAAAAAAAAAATTATTTATTTCAATCTAAGTGTAATGTAGCTCTATATGAATTTGTAAAACAAAAGTAGCTTTGGATTTTCATTTCCAACACAGAGCTCATTTGCTTGTATGACACCATTCGAGTGCCAAAAGCAGTTCTGTTTCTGCATTTCTTTCTAGCTCTCATTTAGTCTGAAATGCCCCCTCAAATCACAACCACACTTGCCCTCCTCTTTATGATCACCCCTGATCCTTTTTCCAAAACTTTTCCGTTGTCAAGTTGTGACGATTTTCGACTGTGAAGAGCGGACGCTGGCCGCCATCGCCGACAAGATGGCCAACGAGATGGTGAACAAGAAGGAGATCAGGCCTGGAGACAGGGAGGGCGTGCTGAAGGCTCTGCTTCAAAACCGCAGGTATCCTCCAAGACATCACCCAACAGTGACTCAAACGCAAATGACCTACATTTAGGCATTTAGCTGATGCTGATTATCCAAAGCTGCAAGTGAGAGGGTCACGTGTCAGTATCGGGCTTGGACAATGTTGAATAGAGCACGTAGCTATTGTGGAGGGCAAACTTATTATTATGGTCTTTAACCACCAAACCACCCAAATCTACTGAAGTCTTTTATTAAGGGTGACCGGTGAGTTCTGGAGTGACCTTGCACTTAATATGTCCAACACTTACACGTTGGTGGTTTTCTCCCTTCAGCCAATCAGATGACCCGGAAAGCCAAGCTCTGACTGATGGGATGGACCTGCAGAGGTTTTCAGTCAAGGACATGGTGAGTTCTTCTTACACCGCTGTGATCATCCATGAGAATCTACTGGTGCTGATGAAATATAATTGGATGTCACGAACTGTCAAAGGGATAAAGGATTTACAGGATGCTGGTTTGGGATTTCTTCTTGATGAAAACATACTTTTTTCCCCCTGATTTCTGGATTAATTTAACATCCAACTTTTGCAGACATTTTCTTCTATTTATGAGCAGATCGTATTCCATTTTTAGAGCTGTGACACGAGTCTTGACAATTTGCTAACATGTAAGATTCTCCTGAAGTTCAAAAATAATAATAATCATAATCTTTTTAATTATTAGTGATAATGTTGAGGATTTGAAATACTGGTGTTTGCTCATTAGATCTGTTCATGCTGTGTTTCTTCAGAAGGATGAATCTAACCGCGATGAGGTCTCTTTGGTGCTAGTAGGTGAGCCATTGTTTCCATTATTTTCCATTTATGATCTGATCTTTATATGTCTGCACATTTGAATCTATGTATATTTGTTGGAGTATCATCAAATATAATATTTCAGTTTCTCTTTGAACCAGGAGCTTTGGACTTCCTTGAGAGGCCTACGGTCGTGTTTGTGCGTCTGAAGGAGGCTTTGGTGCTGGACTCTACCTTGGAGGCCCCAGTGCCTGTGCGCTTCCTCTTTGCCCTGGTTGGCCCCAACAAGACTGACATGGACTATCACGAGACTGGCCGTGCCATGGCAGCACTGATGGCTGACAAAGTGAGTTAGCAGACATGTTTGTTGTAGGTTGACTTTGTCTGTAATGTGTGAGACATATTATCCAAACATATAACGGTTGAAAGATATGTTGACTTGCTAAGGGTCGAGGTCAGTCAAAATCTAAAAAAGGTAGTCCACAAAAAATATGTGGTGTGTTGTTCTTTTGAATTTCTATCTTGAATTGTTCAAGTCTAGTCATTCATTCGCAAATACATTTTGAATGTGCGACATTGCTCAAGTCCTCACTATCTTGTGATAAAGAAGGACTTCCAAAGCAGGCTTACATCTGTTGAAAATAAAAAATTAAAAAAATATCCCAATTGCTCTTTCTGAATCTTCCTTTTGCATGTTTTAATAATAATTCCCACTCTTCTCATCAGAGGCATCTTCATCTGACATTTAACGAGTGACATGTTTTTCTCCTACACCATGCAGCAGTTACACCATCCTTTTGAGGATTAAGTGCCACTGTCAGGTTAATATGTAGGTTATTTGTGACCAAACAGATCATCCCATAATTCAGAATGCTCATATGCTCCCTGAATTGGATCTGTGGGCAGACAGGATTTATTGTTGCATGTCACTCCAAAAAATATAAATTTCACTAAACATATAAATGTTAAGAATTTTGAAAATGTATTGCCAATCTGCATCACAGTTATTTAATAGGCCGTCAGTCTTCACATCTGGCTCTACTGTGTCCATCTAAGGTCTTCAACCAGACAGCATTGCATGCAAAGAGCGCCCGAGAGCTGACGGACACTGTGGCCGACTTCATGGACTGCAGCATCGTCATCCCACCCACTGAGATCCAGAACGAAGCGATGCTCAGCTCCATCATCAGTTTTCAGAAGAAAATACTGCAGGGCAGGCTCCAGTCCTCTGATCCCACTCTTCGCCTGGACTCCAAACCTCGTAGGGGTGGGTCCTATCAGAACACAGAACGACAATATCAGACATGAATAACCTTTGATCCGCAAACAAAAACTATTATATTGCGGGAATGTATTATTCACATTAGATTTTAAATTGTTTTCCCCCAGTTTCCATTGTTACCGGGCGTCCTCCTGAAGACCCCCTGTCCCGTACGGGTCGCCCATTTGGCGGGATGATTCGCGACATGAAGAGGCGCTACCAGTACTACAAGAGTGACATGACAGATGCTCTCAACTCCCAGGTCTTTGCTGCCATTATCTTCATCTACTTTGCTGCCCTGTCTCCTGCCATCACCTTTGGAGGGCTACTGGGTATGTGTTCATATTTGTATGCAACATGGTTTTGCAGTTGTATGCAGTGGACCCTGTAGTTAATCTTTGCCATCATCTTCAGCTGATAAAGTGGACAACATGATGGGCGTTCCGGAGCTCCTCATCTCCACCAGCATCCAGGGGATAATTTTCTGTTTTGTTGCTGCCCAGCCCATCCTTGTCATTGGTTTCTCTGGTCCTCTGTTAGTGTTTGAAGAAGCCTTCTTTGCTGTAAGTTATAACACTGAATCATAATCCCATGGTGCACTTTATAGTCTTTTTTACTTTCTGCTGATCCATTAGATCGCACTGAAGGTATTTTGTGCAGTAGTTATAGCTTTCTGATATGTACTAAAATGTCATTTGCAAACTTCCATACTGTTGCATATCTAATGGTGGTGATGGTCCACTCCTCCCCACTTTGCTTCATCAGTTCTGCAAGTCCCAGGGTATTGAGTACATTGTTGGGAGAGTGTGGGTCGGAGTGTGGCTGGTCATCATTGTGGTGGTCATTGTGGCTTGTGAGGGCAGCTTCCTGGTGCGCTTCATGTCACGCTTTACCCAGGAAATCTTCTCCATCCTCATCTCCCTCATCTTCATCTATGAAACTTTTGCCAAGCTGGGGAGGGTAAAACATCTTCATCCATTTCACAAATTTCATCTGTCCAAAAGAAATCTGAGTATTTAACATGCGTGTGATCTTAACATTGTCCTTCATGGCCAAATTAAAATCTTTCATAATCTTTTCTCTCCTGACCTCTCTCTAGATCTTTAGGGCACATCCGCTGATTCTGAATTACGATCACCTGAATGTAACTCTGGAAAATCCCTGGCACCCAAAGATGGAAGAGACCATCATCTATGACAATGTTACCGGCAATACAACTATTCTCATAAACACCATTAAGCCACCTTACCCCAACACAGCACTGCTCTCCATGTGCCTCATGTTAGGCTGTTTCTTCATTGCCTTTTTCCTGCGCCAGTTTAAAAACGGGACATTTCTGCCAGGAAAGGTGAGCTGGCTGTGATTATCTCAAGGCAATCTATAGTTTATTGACTGATTTTATTGACTGACAGCTGATTTTTTGCTGGTAATGACCAAATAGTTTTTTATTGTAATATTCCTGATCTGTGCCCACCAGGTGAGACGTTTGATTGGTGACTTTGGTGTGCCTATTGCCATTTTCCTCATGGTTGTCGTGGACTACAACATTGACGATACCTACACTCAGGTTGACCCTCGCTTTTCAGCTTCAACTTCATGGGCTGAATAGTCTACATGCACAATAGTAACTAGTGGCTTTTTTGGCACAGAAACTAATGGTTCCTAAAGGTCTGATGGTCTCCAACCCAGCCAAAAGAGGCTGGCTTATCAACCCCTTCGGCGAGCATAAGCCTTTCCCTGTGTGGTTGATGTTTGCATGCTGTGTCCCGGCCTTGCTCGTCTTCATTCTCATCTTTCTGGAGTCTCAGATCACAACGTGAGCAACAGCAAAATCCCCTCACTGAATACAACATCAGAAAATGTGACATTTCCTGCATCTTGCCAAAGTTTGATTCAAATATTGCATTTGTCAACAGTTTGATTGTGAGTAAACCTGAGAGGAAGATGGTCAAGGGCTCTGGGTTCCACTTTGACTTGCTGGTTTTAGTTGGAATGGGAGGCCTCAGTGCAATATTTGGTGTGCCGTGGCTCAGTGCTGCCACGGTGAGGTCTGTCACTCACGCCAATGCACTAACCGTCATGAGCAAAGGACCAAAGCCTGTGATTGAGAAAGTGGTGGAGCAGAGGATCAGCGGTATTGTGGTGGCTTTGCTGGTTGGTAGGTGCTATTTAATCATCCAATCTTTCTGTCTTTCCTACCACTGCTTTTCTCCATTTGTGCAAGTGATTTTCATCCCTTCTGTCCTTATGTGAATGTCTGTTTGTATCAAGGTTTGTCGATTCTGATGGAGCCTATACTAAAGATGATCCCCATGTCAGCCTTGTTTGGGATCTTCCTCTACATGGGAGTCACTTCGCTAAATGGCATCCAGCTTTGGGATCGTATTCTGCTTCTATTCATCCCCAAGAAATACCACCCCGATGAACCCTACGCCACAAGAGTAAGATTCTATTTAGATACAATTTTTCTATTTCCTGTGCAATGTGGGGTCTTAATCTTTCATCTGGTGCCATATAATTTCCTCTAAATTTCCTTAGCAGCCTTGAGAGGAGCTCTGCACTTAGATACAGTGGTACTTATAACGTTGGCATGCTAATATGCTCACAATGGCTATGCTGGCATGCTTATGTTAAGCAGCTAAAGCACATCCATGTCTGCAGTTTTGTTTGTGTAATTCATGTTTGTACGTCGTGGACACAGGTGAGCACGGGGCGAATGCACCTGTTCACGGCCATCCAGATAGTGTGTCTTGCACTTCTCTGGATCGTGAAGTCCAGTCCAGTGTCCCTCGCCCTTCCCTTCATACTCATCATCACCATCCCTCTACGCATGTTTATGACTGGGCGTCTCTTCACTGAACTGGAAATGAAATGTGTAGGTGGTTTCTTGTCCTCTCAATACCTTCAGT
Source organism: Scophthalmus maximus (assembly GCF_022379125.1). Taxonomy (NCBI): domain Eukaryota; kingdom Metazoa; phylum Chordata; class Actinopteri; order Pleuronectiformes; family Scophthalmidae; genus Scophthalmus; species Scophthalmus maximus. The sequence continues at coordinate 12,333,976 of NC_061530.1, forward strand.
ATGAAAATTCAGACTTATTCAGTACTGTTAATGCTCCTCAATGGTTAAGTGTGTAATAATGTATCTGCCGTGTGTATCCTAACATCCTTATTCTTCTGTGACTGTTGTGTTTTAGTTGGATGCTGATGATGCCAAAGTGTCGTTCGAGGAGGAGCCAGGGAAGGATGTATACTGTGAATCTCAAATGCCTTTGTAGATGTTGTAAATGACTGCTGCCAAGAATCCTTTGTTCTAACAAAAATATATTTATTTTATATATACTGTAGTTCAAATTGATGTGTCCACAATATATGAGCAAAAACATGTTTATGAACGTTTTTATTTATTGAAAACTGCAGCTATAGATCTAAGTATGGATAACATTGATTTCTTGTAAGAAACTGTCAAATATTAATATAAGATATTAATATATGAATATCATATTAATATAAGAGTTTTCAACAGTCACTCAGGTACAATATTTCAATGCATGATGTTTTCTTTTTAAAAGCATGTGCCTTACACACCACTGAAGCCAGAAATATTTATATATGTTTTTACAATAAATTAATAAATAATTAAATATCACATAAAGGCAGGTAATCACACATTGAATGTAATGTTGTAAAATGGGCCGCTAAAGATATTGTTATATTTGCTTGATGTGAATGAATCCAAATCTGAATTAAATAATACACAAGTTATAATGTAATGATGCAACTTTGTATTTTAGCACCAGTGATCAAATTGTTAACATTAAAGGACAATGCAATACAAGGAGAGAGATGTTAAATCTTTGTGTGTTGCTTAAATTCATTCTGTTTAATGTTGCCATTTTCTTGTAATATCCCTATAAATTTAAAAAAAATAGAAACTACTTCCCAAATTATCCATCACATTAGAATTATTGACATGTGGCTAGGTTTTTGGTGGGCAATGAATTAATCCTATGGCATTCTCATTACTGCTTCCCTGGCTATACACACTCCCATGCCTCACGTCTGTTATGGCGAGGAGGTGGGATTAGCCATCTAATCTCCAACAAATGAAAATTCAATCAAAGTTGCCTCCAAACAAATACACCTCTATTGAGTACCATGCTTTTTGGTGACTGCTCCGGTAAAAGTCTCTGTGGTGGTAATTTGCTGAACACTGGGAGAAATGAGCAGTTTTGAGGATGAGCTATACACACTATTCTGTAACATTCTCGAAAAATTACCGTTAGTCATCCTCAAATTTATGAAATTATAATTTATTTATTTTCTACGTCTCTATTATTCTACACACTCCGGATCAATAGGTGGCGCCTTGCACCCCCTTCAACGATGGTCTACCTGGCGAAGTTTGCCATCTGCCAATAATAACAACGAGGAAGAAAAAGAAGCGTAAGCTCATTGGTTATTTCCTGGGTGTGTTTTTCTGGTGACGCACTTCCCTTTTTTTTCCTCGTCTCTGATTGGTTTCTGTCACGGCAGGGACCCGCCTATTACAAACGTTGCTGGCTTTGATGAACACAATGTTAATCACGCGAATGAACGTAGCGTTATCACCGGTAGTTAGCGAATATCACCGTTGTTTCCGCCTCGTCGAAGTGAATTTGTCGGTGACTGAACTGAGTTTGCTAGGTTAGCTCACTAGCACATGTTGTACGGGGAGTCGCACGGATTGACCCGGGACTTCTGCCTAGTTTGCATCAGGCTAATTCGCCGAACGACATCTACAAGAAACGCACGTTCTTGGGGAAAATGGGCGAAAGTAATTCTGAGGATTCTTGTTTACGCGACGTATACGTGCCAGTGTAGTTCTCATCAGACGGGTTTTTTCGATTCGTTTTAAATGACTTTACTCTCTTCGCTATGAACACAGAGTGGACCGATGAAAACCTCCAGAAGCTGTACGCTGCAATGAAAAGCAACCTCCCCGAGCAGAGCAGAACGTGCTCTTACTTCAGGGTACTGAAAGGTCTGGACTGGACTTCGGTGGCTTTCCCTCCTTTCTCTGCTGAAGAGTGCCAAGCAAAGTGGGGACAAGTTTTGCACAAGGTGACTCATAAAGTTTAACTATAAATGATCAATGAACCACAAACAATGTTCTCAATAACTCTGCTTCTGTTCTGGAGCTTTCCATCACATCGCACAATATACCCAAGCAGATGTTCCTATCTCAATGTCAACTACAGTACATGGGATTGTAATATTTTTTCTTTGATATACACCCAGTAGGCACGAAACGACACCTTCCAAAAATGCAGCTTTTACTACAGGTATAATATTTATTTTTGTTTCTTTGTGACATCGGAAATGTGTAGCTTGTGTAACACCGATCAGACACAACATTAAAACCACGGACAGGTGAAGTGGATGATGATCCATTATCTTGTTTTAATGTGATGTTCTGCTTGGAAACCTGGGGTCCGTCCCACAGTAGCAGAAAGAGTTGAAAGGACACGACAAAGAGCCCAAGGCTTTGACTCTGCCTCTTAACTCCCCAGATCCCAACCCAACACCCCAACAGGTCCTGTGTCCATTCTCCTAAGGGTCAGAGCTGGCGGCCGAGGGGGACATGCACTCTGCTGTGGTGGAGAAATGCAACAAACTAGAATTTTGAATTTCAAAATAGTGCTCTATCCTTGTTGTTGTTTTTGTTGTTTAGATGCGCAAGTATCGGTCCCTCACAGAGCTCATAGACGAAGCTGAATGTGTCCTTTCAAATACTCACCAACAAAGTGAGGTAAGCACATCACAATGAAGCTCTATATAAATAAAATACAAAATTGTGCTGTATATTTTCATGTAGGTCAAGAGTCTTTTATTGTCATTTGTACAATGAAACACAATTTAAGATTTGTGTGTTAAGTATTACAAAATAAATGATGAACTATGTTGACATTTACACTTGCAAATAAATGATATATATGTAAACAAAGTCATATTGTGCATTGTTGCACCTAGTCATGCATTATTGCAAATAATTGTTCACTTTTAAAAACTACGTTGAATTTCTCTTCTCTTTTTTAGGCTGTAGTGAAATGTCTTGTTGAGCCCAAGATGCCAGCCCGGTGAGCAACGTCAGACAACAACTGAGTCTTAGGATTTATTACAATTTACAGCAAACCAAAACTTCAGCTGTCTCTCTGAAGACAAACGTGTGACCAATTTTTTTTAATTTTTTTCAGATCTGGTAATTCCATTTTTGTAAAAGATCAGATGGCACTTCTTAAGGAGCAAGTCCCAAATGCAAGGAACCGCTTCCTCAAAGCCAACCAAAACTGGAATGACCTCTCCACAGAGGAGAAGAAATGCTACAAAATAATAGTACAACAAAACGCAAAAAAATATTCAATGGACCTGCATGAGTGGTTTAAGGTATTAAGAATCTTCCTCAACTGTTTTTTTTTTTAATGCAGGCAGATTGAATTAACTTTAAACTGTCACCTTTTACATTCTTCAGACATTGACGGCAGCAGAACAGGAGGGATATAGAACATCTAACCCCAGAGTATGTAATTTGGGTAACCATTTATATTTCACATTGATTGTTTTTTAAATTCACAATGTGCCTGTCTTTGCAGAAATATAAGTACATTGAAGCCATACATAGCAACCATGAGAGGGAAGAACAGAACAATCATGATATGGAAGACCAGAACAATCATGAGGTGGAAGACCAGAACAATCATAATAGGGAAGAACTTTGCCCAAACAGACCGTCAGTAAGTTAAATTGTTGATCCAACTCACAGGAAGTATTTTGCTCTTCTTTAACCACATCTTCATGATATGAACTATGCAAACCTCTGCACATCAGCTGTTTTAAAGTGAAGGTGGAAGTAAATGTATTTTATTTGAGATTACTCTTGAGGTTTACTTATTAATCATACATGATCACCTGCATCTAAAGATTTTTGTTTTCACTAGATAGCAGTTAGCATGTTGTCAGTGGAGCAAAGTCATAGTTTACTTTTGAAAGTTATGTCAAGAAATTATAGGATATCATACATAAAATAAAAAATATTCTGTATGCTGCAACCAGGGTTAAATAGCGCTCTTCTCATTGCACATTAATTGTGTCTCACACAGGATTCAGAAGATGAAGACATTGAGGACAGCAGCAGTGACGAAGAAGAGGACGATCTAGACAGTGATGAGGTTAGTAAACGAAAGCATAATTTTGTATTCAGTTTTTTAATTGTGCATCCGGCTGTTATAAAAATATAAAATATCGTTCCACAGGATGAGGAGGAAGACGAGGGTGTCATCACATTTGAGATGTATTAGATGGTAAATAGATGGACAGCAGAGGTCTCACACATGCACGCACTCAAGTTCAGAGCGGGACTCTGGATTTGAGAAGATGGACAAGTGCTTCGGTGGATGACGCTAACCTAAATATCTACAGCTGATACTGAACTTTTGCCGAAACATGCTCATTTTAAGAAGCGTATAGAGAAATGCATGCATTAACCGCATCAAATATTGTTACATAACAATATTTTTTTATATTTGCTTCACCATGTTGAAACCACTCCCTCATTTTGTCATTTGTAAATAAACAAAAATCTTTCTAATAAACATGTTATATAAAGAGGGGATTCAACTTCGATTGTGTGATATGGTAAAGTTCAAATAACTTGGCACCAAATGTGGATTTTTAATAAGAACTTTAAAGCCAAACAAGTGGCTGGTTTAGACTAATTTGTGTGGAGTAGGTCCCGCTCCTATGTTAATGACAAAACGACTCTGGATATCACCAACATTACGAATAGTGGCAGGAGAAAATCTGAACTCTGGCTCCATTTATTAGCTTTTTCTGGGGTTTCAACCACATACACAGACAAACACAAACAAACTGAGTTGACCCATTAATGATCTCTGATGTTATATGTGGATGTTTAGTTGTGTGAATGATCTTAATATAGGGGGCAAAATAGAGGAAGGAAAGGAGAAATAAATTATATATTATTAAATTGTATTGTTTTAAATGCTAGGTGCATACATGGTACAGCACTGTTGTTGGGGAAATGGTCCCAGCAACACTTTAATTCATTTGTAAGAAAACAGTACAGCCTCACTCCTGTATCTTTGTTGGTACTTCAGCTTGTTTACCTATCTCAATAGATCATCTGAGAGCAAATTCTCACATTTGAAAGCAGTATTCACTGAGTTGAAGAGGGAGAGAGAGAGAGAGAGAGAGAGAGAGAGAGAGAGGGAAGCCCCGAGCAGCGCAGCAGAGGAAGCGCTCGGCCCGAAGTGGTCGTTCGGCGCTCGATTGCTCCGGTCTGATCTCCCCTGACGTAAAGATGGATGCCTGCCGAAACAGGTAAATAAACACAATTGGTCCTTTTGCGTGGCTGTGATTGAGGTCCCCCCCCGGCGGCGAGGCCTTACATTGGGACACACAAGCTTCGTGTCTCCTCGCTCTCCTCCCCCTCTCACTCGCACGGTCGGTCCGGGGAGTCGAGAGGCGCCCCGCCGCAGTGCTGCAGCGGCGGCGCCTGGTTCGTGGGACAAGCCTCGCTCGGGTCCAATGTGTTCTCTTCAACCGCAGAAGCCGGTCGGTCGCCGTCCTCCCACTCAGCCCAGTGCGGTGCGTTACATCGGGCTTAGCTCAAAGCTGTAGCTGCCGTGGACCGGGTGGGGTCTTTTTGGATACCGCGCCGCCTCTCTCTCTCTCTCTCTCTCTCTCTCTCTCTCTCCCTCTCTCTCCCTCTCTCTCTCTCTCTCTCCCCCTCTCTCTCTCTCCCTCTCAAACCTTCTTGGCGTTGTCCCGTTCCTCCAGCATGTTCACAGCCTCGCTCTTTGTTTCCTCCAGCCGGCCTCAAAGCGAGGCTGCCCTCGTTAGACAGCGGCGCTGGCGCCAGTGTTTTAACCGTGTGTCCGTGAGTTGAGGTCAACACCGACGCCAAGTCATTGTGTGTGTGTGTGTGTGTGTGTTTGTGTGTGTTGTTCGCAGGTTATAACGAGGGACGTGACTCCCCGGAGGATCTCAACGTGCAGCTGTGAGTGGCTGCATCACGTTCAAGGCACCAATGCATGTTGTGTTCACAATCATATACATGCACTGTAATGACCGGTCAGTGTGTGTGTGTGTGTGTGTGTGTGTGTCAGTGTGTGTGTCTCCTATCTGCAGCCCTGTTCCGGCCGATGCCTGCTGCGCTACAGCATGACCACAGCAGTGTCGGCTCATCTCGTAGTTCTGGCCAATGAAAATGGAGGAGGTGTCAATGTCCAGCCTGGACAACAGCAAGCTGGAGGTACAGTATGGAGAATGGTCAGAGCAGCAGCCTCGGATAGATGCATGTTTCATGTGCAGCGATACACGCTGCTGGATACAAACGAGACAGTGGCGAGACACACACACACACACACACACAAATGCACATCCCTGTTTGTGTCTCGGCTTTACTTTGTGTCTCCTCCCCGATTCCTCCCCCTGCCAGGGCCTAGCTCAGGACATCCTGTCTGACCTGGTGGAGGACGCATGCCTGGGACTTTGCTTCGATGTCCACCGGGCCGTCAAGCAGGGTTATTTTTTCCTGGATGACACGGACCAAGAAAGCATGAGGGACTTTGGTGAGCACAGACTCCTTCTGTCTCGCTACTAGAGCAGCCACCTATGTTCAATTAACTCAGTATTATGACAAGTCTCGTGAATTCAGTTTGTTGTTCGTAGGCTATTAATGACAATAGATGGTACAAAGAAGGCCTAGATGTAGCATCAACACAATCAGGCAACGAAATCTCTCTGTAAAATGAAGGAACACTTGTGTTCTTTGAGTCCCGTGGCCATTGTGTGCAATAACATCAGACTCTGTTTTCTCACGTTTGCGCCTTCAATTTCCAGAAATTGTGGACCAGCCAGGATTGGACGTGTTTGGCCAGGTGTACAACCAGTGGAAAAACAAGGAGTGCGTCTGTCCCAACTGCAGCCGAAGCATTGCTGCATCACGCTTCGCCCCACACCTGGAGAAATGTCTGGGGATGGGACGCAACAGCAGCCGCATAGCCAACCGCAGGTAATATGAGAGTAAAACTGCTCCTCATCGCTCTTTGTTCCAGTAAAAAAAAAAAAACAACACAGGCTTATAGCAGTTTTGCTTTACTAAACTGGATTCTGACTGTATACTGTAATTTTGTGCATTCCTGAATTTAACCTGTCAGCTCAATAAAATGTACCTATCGCCTATTCATCTACTAAGAGCATGAAAATTAAGATGTGCCAGGTATTTGAATAGTCCACGTTATGCATGTCAGCTCTTTATGTTGAGGAGGTGTAATCACACTCTGGCTATATGCAGTGGAGAATTTAGGCTCCTTTTCCTTATATGTCACAAATTAAGTATATAAAACATAAACAAAAATCTTTTTTGAAAATCTATATTATGTAGCTGCTGAAGTGAAAGTAGTTTTGGCTCAAAATGTACTTTCATAATCCAACTGTTATTTTCTGTGTGTAATGCTGAGTCATTGTGTGTGTCATGTCTTGTCCTTTCCTCTTTTTTATTTTTTTACAGAATAGTCACTGGTAATAACGCAAACAACAAATCAGAGAGTGACCAAGAAGATAATGACGACGTCAATGATAATGACTGGTCTTATGGGGCAGAAAAGAAAGGTAATGCACTAGCATTGCACCTTTTGTGTGTATCTGGGGGGGTACAGAATGTTGAATGGAACGAACGAATTTACTTTAAGATTTTTGGGTCTACAATGAATTGTCTTTCTCTTACAGCAAAGAAAAGGAAATCTGATAAGGTACATTATATTTTCAATATAAAGATCCTACTACTTGATGATCTAACAATCATAATGTTTTTTTAATTTTTATCCCCAACATGAATTCAATTATATTAACCTATGGAGAATATTACTCATCGTCCCTGGTTTGTCAATGCAAACAAAACATTTTTTCCCTTTTAACCATGTCCAGAATCCAAACTCACCCAGAAGATCCAAATCATTCAAGCATAAGAGCAGTAAGTGGATATGGTAACTTCTTCTTAGTCTACAGTTTGTGTACTCGTTTAATTAAGTGCTTATCACTGTTCACTTTTAAAGAGACCTGTTAAAACATAGTACAGCAATTATGGAAATAGTTACAGTCCCATCATACCAGGAATACAAGGCATGAAAAGACTAAACAGTTGGATGGTACAGGATAATGTTCGAGTGGTTATTTATTGACTGTGCCTCTGTCATGAAAAACCTTTGGAATTTTTGGAAGAGTTACATGATCTGCAAGTCAAAACTATTTTAAGTCTGCGTTTGACCCTTTTGCATGTTGGTGGTCCCAAATTACAGGGAAAGACATGAGCCTTTTGGGGGGGGGGGGGGGTTATCTGAATTTGAATAGTCAGATAGTAAGTCAGTGTCAGTGTACTGCCTATGTACCATAACATTTTGACATAGGATATCTATTCAAACTGCAACCATGGAAAGCTTCTGCCTTGTAAACTTGACTACATATTTTCCCTAAAACTTAATATTTGATATCGTGGAAGTGTTTTGACCACCACCCACAATTTTTTTTTCTGCTGTGAGCAGCTCCTTCACTTCTTTTGTCCATTGTGGTTGAACATTGTGCATCAACGGTACATTAAAAAATTGACTAGTTTCCATACTTCTTTCACTTCATTACACGCACATATGTTGGGGTGTAATTTGATGGACTGCATGAATTACTGATCATCCTGCTGTTATATTTCCATAGGCATGATGGGTCCTAGACGTCGAATGGACAACCAGGAGAGCCCACGCATGCTAATGAAAGATGAGGCATTCCCTCAATAAAACACTCAGCCACAAACACATTCTCTCAACATCATGTGTGTGTGTGTCGCATACACACACACTTGCACGGGGAAGACCAATAATGGGTCACCTTTGGTTCTTTATGATGTGATGTGATGTCAATGGACGTTGATATTATAGGCGACATTTATGGTATTTGCTGCTCTGCACGAGCGGTCCAGACCTCCTACTGTATACTTGACAGTTTTTTTTGTTTATCCTCCACAAAGTCATCCACTCATCTTTTTTTTTTGTTCAGTTAGTTTTGTTTCAGTTATTTTTTTCAGCAGTCTAAAATTATGAATATCACCATACATGTTTGACTGCACAGAGGGAGATTCTGATGTAGATGCATTTAATGGCCTGAGCAGAGGCAGCTCTGTTCACATACAATTATGTTGTTTCTTAAAATACAGAAATGATCAGGCATTAGTTGTACTTAGATTTCCTCACCTGTTAAAAATCTCATTCTTTGAAAAATACCGAAGACAATCTGTATTAATGGTCTGTCTTTTTATTTTCACATTCACTTTCAGGCTCATAGATCTCCAGTTGAATTATAATCCTGTGTGTGCGTGTGTGTGTGTGTGAGAGAGAGAGAGAAGCAACTCAGCATGTCATTCACCTGTGGAAACTTCTTCTGAAAATGTTCAGTAAATGAACCCCTAATTTTACAAGCAGGTATTTAACTGCAGAAAGCAGGGTTTTTTTTAATTCAGTTTTGGTGGATAGACCAGCTTGTTTTCTAGCATTCAAACATGTCTTTGTATCATGTGTTTACATTGTAAAGGGTGACATATATCCTTTGTGTGATGTGTTAGTGTAAATATTCCAATAGTTGAATTGCTGCTATCATGGCTCAGTTTGTTTCATCTGTCTAGCATAATAAATGATTTGTTACCTCTCCCGTTGTCTTGTGTCAACTTGAACTCTTAGAATGCTTAAACTTGGTTTTTGATGGATGTAACACAACAAGGAATGCCTCAGTAACTTTGCTCAAGTACCTAGACCAAATAACCAACAAGGGGGCGCTGTTGATTCAATTTTTAGGTGTTTCAGTTTAGATTAGAATTACATGAATGCTTGATGAAATAGTAAAACTGCTTGGGGAAATGGGCAGTAAACACATCACCCAGTTCAGGTTTAGATTTGTCATCACATTTTTGAGTTCCTAAAACTGAAATCTGTGTGGCAGATTCTTTTATGCGGCCTTCATTTGCTCAGTGGGAGTTCTGTCACAGTTGTATTCAGGCAAAGGGGTTGGAAAAAAAGGCCTGACAATGAAACTGTCATGGTGATGTTGCATGCAGTATCATAATGGAGGTGAATCACATGCTGTGCAAATGGGCAAACAAAAGAAATGATAATATCTCTATGACAATATCCAAAATGAATCGTGTGATTGTGCCAATAGTATCGAAAATAACGTGAGACATGGTCATACGTTTGTAAAAAAAAAAACGTGGGTTTGTCTATCACTGTCTTGTATCACTGCCAGAGTTTTAATAACACTCAACCCAACTTAAACCTGAATCTAGTCTTAGCTCCAATTCCAACAAAGCAGAGCTCCAGTACAGGAAAGACCATACAACAGCCAGTTTGTACTCCACCTCACTGGGAAAGTGTTAAGCATTGGCACATTGGAAACTGAAGTTGACCCAAATGGTCTTATGAGGTCAAGGTCATCCCTAGTGGCTGCGAACCCCCTACACACCCCTGATTGTGCCCACTCAAGTGTCTGGGCATGATGAAGCCATACACACTCTGCTGTGGGCACTGTTCTGAGTGTTACCCTGCAGGTGACAGGGTACATGAATAAACATGCACAGAGTAAAGTGTGGTGGGTGAATACCGGTAAGTGATAACATGGGCCCAGCAGCATCAGTTTTGCCCGGGGGTGTTTTCACCTAACAGGTTGATCCAGTCAGTTAGTGGCCACAAGTTGCCACACACACACACACACAATGGCAATTTTGATAATGTGGAGGATAATGATGAGACATCAGGTTCCTTGTACAGTTCGGGTGACTACACGTGGATACAAAACAAGCACTATAGGAACTAATGGGAAAAAGTTTTGATTGTGAATTTTTATTAAACAAGACACAAGTTACATTGTAAGTTGGGCAAACCCTTTTTTTGTACTTTCTTCACACCCAGAGGGGGAGAAAAAAAACCATCGATCAGGCGAGAGAGAGGGAAAACATGGGGATTTCCCACATCCTTTAAGGCAGCATTCGGCGCTGCGTGTGTAGTTTGAGGACCTCCGCGCCTCGGGCGCTCAGTTTCGTCGTTATCGTGGCTCTTTTTTTCTTCTCTACTCTCAACCGTGAAACAGCCGCGACTCGGCGGCGTTCCGACTCGACGACACGGGGACAGGAGGTGACGACGAGCAGCGGCCGCCGCCTCTCGGTGCCCAGAAAGGCAGGCGTTCTGGAGGCAGAGGCGAATCCCGGAACTGGAGACGGGCAGCGGGAGGCGTGAAGCTAACGGTAGCTAGCTTTTTGTTGACACAGTGCCTGCTGTCAACGCAGAGCCCCACCGCCGCTGGAGTCGCTCCACGTCGCCGGCCGGCCACTTGACGACGCGAGCTCGTCGCCTTCTTTCTTCCCAGCAGCCCGCTGGAGCGAGCGAGCGACCTTCGGCACAAGTCCCCGTCGCATCGTTTCGACCACTTGTGGCTCCAGGAGAATGGCACTGAGAGGCGGCTTCACGGGTCCCCCGATGAACCCGAGCGCGAACCCCATGAACGTTGGGCACTCGGCGGGCACTCGGATGTCAGGGATGCCCCAGGCTCCAGCGGGATACCCCCGGAGCATGGGCACCGCTCACCAGTACCTCCAGGTGGGTGTTTATCTGCCGAACGTGCCCGTGTTGTGAACACGGTGCTTGGCGCACGTCTATCTGATTGAAGTCACTTTTTTTTTCCTTTTTTTTACTGTAACTTTACTTTGAAGTTCGTTTGTTTTTATGTACGTGGCTGCTGATTAGATTCCGCACAGCAGTCCTGCATTCGGGTTCAAACAATGCGCGTCACATGGCAGAGATCTATCGAAGTAAGAACAACCTTCGATCGGTCCTAAAACACCAAGGTGTCACTACTTCCGCATTTGATTGGGTGTGTGTGTGATTACCTTCACACTTTGTCTGCCACTAATAAATCCATTACATTTTTTTCCAACGTGGCGTTTTGTAGTGATTTGTCAATGTGTGTATGTGTGTTTGACATATGTTTAAGTTTGATTAAAATTAGACAGATCACAGATGAGAACCATGTTTGTGTGTGTGTGCATGTGCGAAAAGCGACCGAATCACGTGGCTGCCCTCGAGCCTCCTCCTGTCAGTTAGCGTCGAAAACAAAAGTAGGCTTATTCTCACCGCCATCTGTCAGCGCCCACCGTCACGTTATTGTCCCAGTTTCCATCCGCAGCCTTCGCAGTTGACATGCAACTATGTGGGTTCACATGTTTACATTTGAATTGAACAGGCAAACAAAACGCACGCAGCTGGGGAATTTAGTTCAAATGCATTACATATTAATCAACACAATTTGGTTTATTTCCAATTGTAACTGCATTTTCCAGATGGACTGATCGAGAAGAGATGAGATGAGATGATCCTTTATTCGTCCCACAATGGGAGACAACACATCAAAAGGGTTTAAAGGTCTTGGTGGCATTAATGGATGTTCAAATTGCTGTTATCACCCCTTATATACACTTTTTACACACTGTGGAGAATCCCCTTACAACTACACTTTGTTGAACTAATAAAGTGAAATCTAAATACTGGCCTGTAAGCATGTAATTATTATGACATAAATACTTCAGTATAAACCGTTTATCCATTAAATCATCTGTAAAATGGTGTCCATGACCCCTGCTGTCCTCCATCTAACAATCTAACAACCTATTCACTTCCCGCTTTGACATTAAATCAGACATCAAAATCACACTATGTTGGGAACATATACTAATCTCTTATAGTGCAGGAACAAAACACAACCAGATCATTTGGATTTTTACATATTTAGATATATAGGGAAAGGAGTGAGTATTTTATATAAGTAAAGGGATCAAGAGATGGGGTATTTAAAATTCTTAAATTATCCAATGCTCCATCCTTTTCTCCAGCGCCCAGGGATGCCACCAAATCGGATCGGGGGCCCCATGGGGTCGATGGGGAGTCAGCTGCCTGGTCCCTCTTATGGGAACATGCCCATGCGGCCAGGCATGGGGCCTCCAAGCATGGATGCTTCAAGGAAGCGGTTCCTTCATCATCAGCATCAACAGCAGCAGCAGCAGGAGGCGCTGGGCGGAGGCCTCAGGCGAGGGTAAACTGAGGAGAAGTGAGAGTGTTTGTGTGAGAGAAGTGAAGAGATGAGTAATAATGCTGAGGCTGATTGACCAAGACAACCTGGGGCCATCTCAAAGAATGGCTCTGTGGATATTTTCAATCTTATTTCTATTTTTTTTCTCTCTTGAAATTAGTCACTTGAACATAAGAATTAGCTTCTCATATCTTCACGTCACATTTCCTTTACTCATAACTTAGACATACAAAACTAACTGGAACAAACTGACTGACTGGAATTAACATCTGGTGTAATTCCATGGCCAAGTCAAACAGCTACATTCCTCTATTTTATAATTATAGTAATATATTATTATTATTATTATTATTATTATTATTATTATTATTATTATTATTATTATTATTATTATTAACATTATAACAGGAAGGATTAAAAAAAAACCCGGACATGATGACCATGTTCAGGGTAAAAAAAGTTAGTCATCCTGTCTATGAATTGTGAATGCATATTTGTATACATCATAGCACAGCAGTGATATATTCACAAAGTCCCATTGTTTCCTGTTGTATAACAACACTGCTCTTTCTAGTGTGTTTTTGTGAACTCGCTGCTCTGTACTGTTGCTGCACACAGCTCAGATCACACGCGGCCGGGAGCATCTCATGACTGACATTTGCCTTCAAAGCAGCAGGCACGAGTGGATATTTTTGACTTCTGACTGCTCAGTGACGCCACACTCATAACATGATGTGTGGCAGTATTAACCGTTTCATCCTCAATGAACCTCTTGTCTTTTTAAAGGTTCATTTCATAAGCAAAATTCCCAGTATAGGGGAATTATTCAGCCACAAGGTTTGAAGCAACAGCCCAAATTCTCATTAAAGAGCTCCGAAATTAGATTTGGTCATAGTGAGGGGGAACTGTGTAATTTAATTTAAGCAACAAAACTGCTTTCATGAAGTCAGTAGCGATGATAAGTGGAGGCCTGAGGTGCTCAGTCGGGGAAGTTAATGAAGAGATGGCAGTGGACAAGATTCTGTTAACGTTTTCACAAATACTTTTTAATCAAATAAAATGAATGAGGTCTTTCCTGTGAGTTCAACTTGTAAATGGTGAGACCATGTTGGCAACGTAGTACGGTAATGGTCTAATTAAGTGATATGTTTAGCCATTTGTTTTAGCATATGGTTGTTTTCACTTCATTTTTCTTTTTTAGAAATCATATATATTATATTATCTGTGTGATTCAGGGCAAAAAGACGCAAGATGGCAGACAAGGTTCTCCCACAGAGGGTAAGAAGGCTTTCATTTCCGGATTCATGTCTTGGAACCTGTTTGCCTGTAATGGTATACATTTCCTTTATACTTAATGTCCTACCATTGCCTCTTCAGATTAGAGACCTGGTCCCTGAATCCCAGGCCTACATGGACCTCTTGGCCTTTGAGAGGAAACTGGATCAAACCATTGCCCGAAAGCGTATGGAGATTCAGGAAGCAATCAAGAAGCCCATTATGGTATCTCTCCATGATAATGCATCATTAGATATTAAGGAAATGTTAATAAATCATCCCTGTTCATTTGATTACACCTTTGGTTACTGGATGGCGGGAATATGTGTGGTTTAATACCACAGTCGAACTCCGCCAGCAGCTCTTTGCCAGAAATACAAGTGAAGAGCAATTGGTGTATCTTGTTTACAGTGCAGCCAAGCAAACATTGTTTTAATGAAGAAGTCGGTCAACAATAATGTGGTGTGCTCACAATAAAAGACTCTGTTTTTCATCAGTCAAATCTATTTAATGTGAAGCAGCTGCAGTAGGGAGTTTGCAGAATTGATACAGCTTTAATTTTTGCCCTAATGGGAGTGAACAAGTGCGATGAATAGGAAGTTGAAACAGTAATGCTGGGTCACATGCATGATGTCATGAAAAAGTCTTCTTAATAAATGAATCTGATTTGTCAATTTTACATTGAGAAACACAGTTTTTACTGAAACTCATGATGCGTCTGCTTGTTCCTCTCTGTGTCACAGCAAAAACGCAAACTCAGGATCTACATTTCCAACACATACACACCCTGCAAGCCTGAGGGCGAGGAGGCCGAGAAGGTGTCCTCCTGGGAGCTCCGAGTGGAGGGCAAGCTTCTGGAGGAGGTCACATGATTCTGAATATTCTTGCTCTGTTTCACAATTGTCTCACCGTGGTTTTGATTCCAAGTATTTCGGTCTCTTGTTATTTTGTTTCTGAAAAAAACTTCACAGTCACTCGGCTCTGGTTGGCCTGTGTCCTTGGCTCAAACACGCAACCAGATGTGTGTTTACAGCTCTCCCCACTCCAGCCCACAACTCCTAACATACACTCATGGACTCGCACACACAGGCTCATGTTCTTTTTGGAAACAAAGAGTTCAGACCATTGGCCTTTACATACCAAGAGCTGACATGTCTCCCCTCCCTCCATCAGTTCCAGCTCAACTCATTGTGTCGTCTGAGACCACATGAACGTTTAGTTTTTTTTCTCCTGTGATTTTTTTCCCCCTCTGGCTCTTTGGGTTAGGCATGCGTAGGAGTTTTCGAATGGAGTAACAGAGAAAGAAAAGGGATGGGAGGGAAGGAGTGAAAAGGGTCCCGTTGAGCAAACCGTTGTGCAACAGCTTTTTCTAGTTGTCTACAGTTTTGTGCTTCACCATCGCCTATGTGGTCAGAGCTAAACAATGCAGCTGCACTGCCTGACAGTACAACAAGGACACATAGATACCAATCTTGCAGCTCTGTTTTCACACTCTTTTATGCACTTTGTATTTTAGCCTGGCAAGCAGAAGAGGAAGTTCTCATCTTTCTTCAAGAGCCTGGTGATTGAGCTTGATAAAGAGCTCTATGGACCGGACAACCACTTAGTAGAGGTATTGCATAATAACACAAGCATTTGGTGCAACCATCTGAAAACATTTTAAGGCACACAGTCACAACATTATTCTGAGATGGCTGTGGATTCACAAGCCACGCTCCATTGTTCTTTTCAAAAGAAGAGTGGAGCTCAAATGGAATCAGTAAAACATTGCAGCCCTTCCTTTTTGAGCTCTTTGAAAGTCTGGGGGAGAGGGCGTTACTAAGAACCCCTGAATGTAGATGATATCCAACATGTCAAGCAACCTTGAACGACTTGTATCTAAATTCATTCCACAGATAGGATTATGAAATACATTTTGATGTTTTTTTGTATGAAAATACAAATAGTTGTTTTGACATGATCTAGAGGCCAACTCAGATAACTGTATGTCATCATTATGTTGTTGGAAAATAGAGTGAGCTGTGGAGGGGACTTATGTGAGTGAACATATGTGTAACTTAGTTGATATTGTACTTACTTTCATCTTGCAGTGGCATAGAATGGCCACCACTCAGGAGACGGATGGTTTCCAGGTTAAAAGACCCGGCGATGTGAATGTTAAATGCACCCTGCTGCTCATGCTCGATCATCAGGTATGTGTGCATACGCCCCCGCACACTTTTCTCATCCCTCTTATTGCAAACAGTTGTATCCCTGGCTTGTATGACCCAATCAAGCTATTTTGCACTTACTGCCAAATCCCCCCTTTTTTGTATTCCCCCCCAGCCCCCTCAGTACAAACTGGATCCACGGCTGGCTCGCCTGCTGGGTGTGCACACGCAGACACGGGCCAGCATCATGCAAGCTCTCTGGCTCTATATCAAGAACAACAAGCTGCAGGATGGTCACGAGAAGGAGTACATTAACTGCAACCGCTATTTCAGACAAGTAAACGATTAAGTGGACACCAAGAGACAATCTTTCTTCTTAAGCGTAGATTTCCCTGTGTTATCATTGTTCATCTTTATTGGACCAAATGAGCATGGCATTGCTAATTTAAAAAAGAAAGAAAAAGATTTAATGCCAGCCATAATTCTGTAACCAAATGCTTTTCAGATCTTCGGCTGCCCTCGCATGAGGTTCTCTGAGATTCCCATGAAACTGGCGGGCCTGCTGCAGCATCCTGACCCCATCATCATCAATCATGTCATTAGGTGAGGGAGTGTGGATCATTATCCCTCTCTCTGGGTTTGTGCATGTGTTAGGTGGTGTGATGTTTCTCCTCCAAAGTTTTCCCAAAGATTTCCGTTATTACAAGCTTTCCTTTTCAACCACAATGCATCTACATGAGATTTTACTGATTAACTTTCCAGAAAAGACCTTAGCTTAATGATTGCTTTGTTATTAAAATCCAGATGATTTCTGCCTTGCTTGTCTTTGTGTCGTCTCTGAGCAGTGTGGACCCCACAGATCAGAAGAAGACCGCTTGCTATGACATTGATGTGGAGGTGGACGACCCACTGAAGGGCCAAATGAACAGTTTCTTGTCCTCTACAACCAACCAGCAGGAAATTGCTGCTCTGGAGATGAAGGTAAGGCCTACTGTACCAGTCAGACTCTGGATACCTGCACCTCACACATTTTTGGAGAATGGTATTGAAATTCTCAATTACTGTGCTGTGGTTGCTTTCTACAGATCCATGAGACGATTGAGTACATCAACCAGCTGAAGACCGAGAGAGACTTTATGCTGAGCTTCAGCAATAATCCACAAGACTTCATCCAGGACTGGCTTAAGTCTCAGAGCAGAGATCTGAAGGTATATTTCCCACACTTAACTTCATGTACTGATGTCTCTACAGGAGTCCTTTTCTTTTACTTATAGTGTTGTTTGAGAGGATTTTAATTTAACAGCAGTTTGATGTAATGTTTTTTATGAAAAGTGTTTTACATATGTTATGTGTGTCTTCATGCAACCCTAACAAATATTCACTTTTGTTTGCTTATTATGTTCCCTTTTCCAAATTTGAAGAGTTCTATTACACAGTGCTTTTTTTGTAATTAATGGTAATATGTTGCCAGTTTACCTGGCAAATTAACAACAGACCAGGACCTTGATTCTTCTTTACCACAGAGGGTCTGTGCTGACACAAACTGAATATATAAGACTTCAGTGATCAGATATACCAGTTTAATTTCTGGATAGTTAAACTAAGTAAATCAGTAAATCGCAAACTGTTTGTCAGTGCTGTTAAAGTGCATTACATAGATGGCGTATTTCAATTATATTGGGGTTTTTTTGTAGTGATATTATTAATGATATTATGTTTCCTGTTTGATGAAACATTTCTTTTTCATCAGTTGATGACAGATGTGACAGGAAACCCAGAGGAGGAGAGGAAGACCGAGTTCTACCAGGCTCCCTGGGTACCGGAGGCAGTGGGCAGATACGTTTACTCCAAGGTAAGGAAATCTTTTAACAGAGCCCAATGCTCTGTTAAAAGATGTGCATATGATTGTGATTGTTTTATTGTGAGGGTTCAGTAGATTGTTATTAGTGAAAACTTGACGCTGACCATCCCTTCCTTGTTTCAGGTTCAACAGAGGAGACAAGAGTTGGAGCAGGTGCTGGGTATCCGACTCACCTAAAGACATATTCCGGAGGGGTCCCAGCCAACTTGGGTTTATACTTCAAATGTTAATGTTTTCCTCCATTAAAATTGGAAATAGCTCAGAAAGACATATGTTAATGTTGTAGTTTAAGTTGTTCTCAAATCCCGCCTCACTGACATGATGTGAGCCACCAACTTCTCAGTGGGAATACTTTGACGTTCCCATAGATAATGGTTTTGAAATCGAGAGAGTTAAGGGGACTAAAAAAGTTATTACATGTGCTTAATAACAAGTTTTGCCTTGCATTGTCTGTCCGTTTGAGCCTTTCAAATGGTCTTTACCTTGTTTTGCCGTATGTTTTGTTTATGGTACACTATGCTTAAAACGTTGTAAGCATTGCTGCTGTTTAGATGGTTTTCACCATTGTTTTGAAAGGGGTTCTATTTACTTTCACATTTTAAAGCCATAACCTTTAGATAGGAACAAGATTTATAACAAAATTTCTGGTAACATCCCATTAAACATGAATGGGGAGGGATGGTAGAATTCAGCATTTCAATTACTATATATATATATATATATATATATATATATATATATATATATATTTCAAAAGTATATTTAGATTTTGAAGATATTTTACGACTTGGACAAGAAGCTCTTGATGCCTTTAGTAATTTTACAGGTTTTGGTGCTGTTTTACATTGATGGATATGTAATTTGAGATGAAACATTTTCTTTGCCATGTAAGACACAGGGATTTCCAGGAAAGCTTGACTCTGGGAAAAAGAATTCGCTCTTTATTTGTACAAAGACATGAATCCACTCTGCTGTGCTGTAATCCCGCAGTTGTTTGTACTTTTTGAATGTTTACATGCTGTTTTTCATTTGTCATTGGGGTTTTTGCATTGTTTTAATGCCAGGGAGATAGGAACTGGTGTTAATTATACACAAGTGTCGTTGTAGCGCGTCAACTAAACAATGCAACTAATTGTTGTGTACAGTTAATATTTTTACGACATAACTTTTCATTGAAATGCTATTTTCTCAAGGTTTTGTATGAAAATATTTCCAGAATTTTTCTTGAAACATTCCATGTTAACAGATATCGCTGTGACAATATTTTGTTTTTTGTGAAGGGGGCACTTTTGAGAAATGTGTGTACAAATACTTTTTGTACAGCCTCTTTATAAACTTTTTGCATGTCGTGTACCAATCCAAGGCCTTTAACTTTTATACATTTGGAGTATTTTTTACAATAAATATACTTAATGATTGTCTTAATGTGTGTACACCATTTTTAAATAATACCCAGGTTATTGTGAAACATTTCTGTTTCCAGGTTGATCAACAACAGCTAAAAATTGCTTTCGGCTAGCTTTTTTGCAATTATTTCTGTATAATATATGATTAAAGGCTTAGGCCTCTTCTCCGGCTGTTACGGTGAAAGGACGGGTTATTCATGCCTCGACTAGAGTGTGCATGTCAGTGCTGGTCCAAGAGCTCAGCTGCCTCTGGGAGCAGCAGTCTCAACAGGTATGGCTGGTTTACCCACATCGAGGAGCTGAGACACGTCTACCACGCCTCAGAAAATGGCCAACGCTCTGCACAGGCCCGGCGTCTCAGCTCGTGAGGTGACGCAAAGCAAATGTTTGACTTAAAGTTAGAGAGGAAGTTATTGATGAAATGGCACATAAATTGGATTAAGCTTGGGAACCAAGCTCACATTGGAAATAGGTTTAAAAAGCATTACAGGAACTACACTGAGGTAGTTTTGAGAGGCAAAGCAACTCCTAAAACTGGACTAAGAAAGTGCACTTTTAATACTAGACTGCAGGCGGCGCTGTTCGGGTTTGTCCCTTCTTTTTATAACAGCACTCCGCCGGATGCGCCTGTTGTCAAGCGGATGCAGAAATTCCAAGATGGAGGTGGACGGGAGCGATCATGTAGGTGTATTTTCTTCGCCGTTTGGTCGAGTTTTACCGGTGTATTATCAAAGAAACGGCGGAATCGTGCGTCGTTGTCGATCGTTTCCTTTGAAGCAGCGGTGAGGGGGGATGCTTGTGCTGCGCTGCCCGGTAGCATCGCGGTGTCGGTCTATTAAAAAGCTGTGAATGAGCAGTATTCTGCCGGTTTGCTGTCTCATTGTAGCTAACCCGGCTACAGCAGTAGCCGAGGCTCACTGTCAACCATCCGTGTAGTTAGCTTGCGTTAGCTTCTAGACCGCCGCTACAAAGACTAACGGCGGTGTGTCGGCAACACTCTCCGCCGTTTGTACGTGTTTAATTGCACAACGGCTGCCACATATAATTCACATTAATTACGTTTTAGCGTCATTTCGCCTATGAAAGCGCGAGTTAGCTTACGGCTAGCTAGCATTAACTTGTGTCAGTTAGCACGTAAACTAGCCGAGTAATTATGGTGAGGCAGGTGACGTTAGCTTAATTTGATTGTTCCGCAGACTACTTCAGAGTAACGTTACTCTACTGCCTGCAAACATAAATTGTGTCAAGACTTAGCAGTCGGTGTCTAGCGATTCTCATTGTTTGTTAATGTGACGTTCCGTCATCACGAAAATACCGTACGTTAGTGTTTCAACTATATATGTTAACCATGTAAACGTAGTTAGTTGGTGGTGATTAATTATTTAAATTGATATTTATTGAGCAAAAATTAAATAAATAATGTAAGTCTTCGGTTCTCACATTTGATACTAAAATTGGATATTGGCTAACTTGTCTGGTAACACTCACATTTTAAAGACGTTACTTGAATTCTGGGAAGAAATGGGAGATATTTCACAATGTCTGATAATTTTTAAAGCGTAAACGAGTAAAAAAAAAAAAATCAGACATTAAGAGCTATTGATGATTTTTAAAGTTGCAGATGTTTTTTTTCCCCCTTTGACAGATGGACATGGGCGACAGTAAAGGTGGCTCGGGTCTCCGGCAGTACTACTTGTCTAAGATAGAAGAGTTACAGGTGAGAAAATAATATATGTGCAGATTGCCAAAAATTTGAGCTTGTAAAAGGGCTCAGGCTGCACAACTTCTGGTTTCCTGTCGACCCTGAATCCTGTGGTTTTCTCTCCAGTTGACTGTGAACGAAAAGAGCCAGAATCTCAGACGTCTGCAGGCACAGAGGAATGAGCTCAACGCCAAAGGTAAGCAGAGGTTCATATATGTTCTGTCGACTGAAGCTCTACCATCATACCTTGTGCCTATGGGTGGAATTAGTGAAGTTTTTCTCTTTTCACAGTGCGTCTCCTTCGCGAGGAGCTGCAGTTACTGCAGGAGCAGGGATCCTACGTAGGTGAAGTGGTTCGGGTCATGGACAAAAAGAAAGTGCTGGTTAAGGTATGTTGTGTATTGTTTTTGAACTCTACATTGAGTGCTAGTTGACGGTTTAAAATAGAATGTCTCCTCACCATTTTCAGGTGCATCCAGAAGGAAAATTTGTTGTGGACGTGGACAAGAACATTGACATCAATGATGTAAGTATTATAGTTGTCATCATAATTATGCTTGAAGGCAGAGGACTTGAATCGTTTTCCCATTCATGCCCTTACAAGTCCTAAAATTTGAGAAGAGAATAACTTTATAAAGTTAAACCTTTAACTCATAACAACCATAGCACAAGGTTGAGTACCAAATCAGATAAGCTGTAGGGGGATTTAATTTTAGGGATCGAATAATTGGTAATAATATATTCATATATTCATAATCATTCATCCCCCCCTTTTCACTTCTGCACCAGGTGACTGCCAATTGCCGCGTGGCTCTGCGCAACGACAGCTACACTCTGCACAAGATCCTGCCCAACAAGGTGGACCCTCTGGTATCCCTCATGATGGTGGAGAAGGTGCCGGACTCCACCTACGAAATGATCGGCGGCCTGGATAAGCAGATCAAAGAGATCAAGGAGGTTATTGAGCTGCCTGTCAAGCACCCAGAGCTGTTTGAGGCTTTAGGCATTGCACAGCCCAAGGTGGGTGACTGATAAGAGAGCTGAGCTTACACAAATACAGTTTTATGCTCAGCAGTTCAGCACATTTGAAAAAAATGTGAAAAATTCATACTAGTTTTGCTTTGTGTGTTTGCAGGGTGTGTTGTTGTACGGTCCCCCAGGTACAGGGAAGACCCTGCTGGCCAGAGCCGTGGCCCACCACACTGACTGTACCTTCATTAGGGTTTCCGGCTCTGAGCTTGTCCAGAAGTTCATTGGAGAGGGTGAGCTCCTCCGTTTCTTATTACTCATTCAATTTTCACATCCATTCTCAATTTTTTTGATTTTATCGAAAAACATATGGTTGTATAACCTCAACCCTTCCGCACCAGGTGCCCGTATGGTGCGTGAGCTGTTCGTCATGGCCAGAGAGCACGCTCCGTCCATCATCTTCATGGACGAGATCGACTCCATCGGCTCGTCTCGCCTGGAGGGCGGATCAGGTGGCGACAGCGAGGTGCAGAGGACAATGTTGGAGCTGCTCAATCAGCTGGACGGTTTTGAGGCAACGAAGAACATCAAGGTATCCCAAACAAACACGCACACACACAGTGACATGAATCCACTTGTGTCCTGTTGTTTGTTTGTGAGGAACCTTTCACATATTTGTTATTATTGTAACAGTACCCCAGTATTATTATTGTATGGTTACTTATATCTGTATTATGCATACTTGTGTGATTTAATAGAGTGCATAGGAAACCCTCCCATGTATCTTCCACATTGTAATGCAGTTATACACCGATAATTAATTTTTTTTTAACTTATGTACAGCATATTAAACTAAGACATTTTATATTTAGACTAGGAGATACATTGGCAACTCCATTAATATAAAGTTGTCTGCTTACTTATAAACCTTTAATAAAAAATGTATGTACAGCTTATAAATGCTGAATGGAGGGAGATTTAAAAAAAAAACAAAATCTTTTTTCTCAATGCACTCTTTATTTATACACCTTTATTATTCAAGTACTTTATTAACTGTCTGTTTAGTCTTAATTTGACTAAAATGCACTTTCTCTGTTCCTGCAGGTCATTATGGCCACCAACCGTATTGACATCCTGGACTCGGCCCTGCTCAGACCAGGCAGGATCGACAGGAAGATTGAGTTCCCCCCTCCGAATGAAGAGGTAGATACCATGTGCAGTATTTTCACATAATTGCTCGTGTTGCGGGAGTTTTTAGCATGTTTTTAATCTTGCACCGTCAGGCCCGTCTGGATATCCTGAAGATCCACTCCAGGAAGATGAACCTGACCCGAGGCATTAACCTGAGGAAGATTGCAGAACTGATGCCCGGAGCCTCTGGTGCTGAGGTTAAGGTGAGAGTCGGAACACTGAATGGTTGCAGTCTGGTGTGAAAAACGAGGGAGTACACAATTTAATTTCCTTACTGTTTGTGTTTTCCTAGGGTGTTTGCACAGAGGCAGGTATGTACGCTCTGAGAGAGAGGAGAGTTCATGTCACCCAGGAAGACTTTGAGATGGCTGTGGCAAAGGTTAGTGATATAACCTCCTGTCCTAAATATATAGCTGTTCCCATACGTTCTGTTTTATTGTCATTCTCACATAAGCATTTCTTCCCATCTACTGACACTGTTCTTCTCTGTGCTCCTCACCAGGTGATGCAGAAAGACAGCGAGAAGAACATGTCGATCAAGAAGCTGTGGAAGTGAAAGGCCTTGTTTTCTTGCACACGATGCAACATCATATGTATATTTTTCTCCTTTTGTTTTTGGTTTGTAATTGTTACATGAGTCATTCTAAAGTAAATGGTTTACCCAAATAACACTGGCTGGATAATGAGTTTTATTTCTCAAACTCCCCCAAGTAGCAGTGCCAACACATCCAGTCAGCTGTCACATCAGGAAACGGTAAGATTAGTACAGTTTATTGTTTTTACATGTTCAATATGGCACTTTACATTATAGCTGATAGAATGCAGACGTCCGTCAGTATATGTGCAGATGCTTTAGGATCTTTGTCCTACATGTGTATACTTCATACCTGTCAGAGTTGTTATACTGCCACTGTACTATCTAGATATACACTTATGTACACGGCACTGTACCTGTGTGACGACCTACTTATTTAACACTGATCAATCTAATCAGAACCCCTCACTTGAAGTTCACACTGATGGAAAAAAAAACTGCTTTCAGTGATTGCTGATGCTCGTTTCATGACATTGACTCCACGCACAAACCTGTATCTGTGGAATGGGTGTCTGGCAGTAAACACTGGATCCCTCCAGTTATCTATCCTCACAGGGGTCTACTTTTCTTCTTCTTTTTTTTTTATATGAAGCATTTGGCCTCAGTTCAGCAGACTAGCTCCTCACCCAGGACACGGGCACCCACTGAGGCTCCATCTGCACCCTCTCCAGTACGACCTGGAGCTCTGCCAAGGCACTGACTGGGTCCTCTTTCACCAGGACATAGTCCATCCAATGGCCATAGCCCTCTAACGTCCGCTCCACCGACTGCTTTATGTCCTGTAGTTCATCCTCCTATTCAGTCAGAGGAGAGAGAGATGTAGATTCAGAGCTGCATTAGAAATGAAGTCAAATTTCTTCATGGAAGGCTGCAATTGAACATTCTTGATGCCAACCTAATGTATTCAATTTTGTCATAGGCACCGCAACTCACCGTGACGCTCAAACTAAGTGATGAAGAGGAGCCAAGTGGTTTCCTTTGATTGTCAAAGATGCGAGGTCGCACAAAGAAGACATACGGCTTGAACTCGGCAGTACGTAAAGTCTTCAGTGCCTGAATGTGGAGGGAAAAACACACCCATACATTTCAACAGGAACAGAATATGTTGCTTAAAAGACGAGGGGCTTAACATTGAGAATCTATTGCCCAGTCCAAAGAATAATATGTTTTCAGTTTACATGAAGTCCAGTCCAAATTACCTCAAATTCTAATTGTCTTTTCAGCTCCCTTGAATAAAATAGTTTACACTGTTGAATCGTGAGAAACAAAAGAACCAGGAATGCTGAAGAAAAGTGAGAGATATAAGCCAATAAAACTTGAAGATGACAATCTATGGCTGAAAGCACGGTCTAGTTCACGGTGAACTAAAAGCTATACAATATAACCTGTAATTTAACGGTCAGTGTAGTGACAATAAAACATGGAACTTATAGCTTCTGCTCTACTCTAATCGAAATCCCTTCTGCACCGTTCTGTATGAACTGTGAGCGACCTTTAGTTGAAACGTAAATAAACTGCATTAATCTCCCAGTGATAAGTTGTTGCTGACACTACGATCCAGAGAAATGATGGTAGTCATTCGTTATGATAAAATCCTCCACGTTCTTTACATCAGATGTACATGTACAAATGCAAGTCAGGTCCTGGCATGTGAATTGAAAGTACAGCTACTTCACTGGACATTCAACTGTATAACTGGACTAACCTCTGGTTGCACATCCACTAGACAGACTTTGTTTTGATCCAAAACTCGATGGATGGACTCCAAACTGGTGCCGTACAAATTATCTTTATACTCCCCATATTCAATAAACCTGCGGAAACGGAGCACAGACGAGAATTATTCAGAAAAAGAAAATATGCATAATAACAAGAAACAAGTGCTTTCAATTCTTCAATTCAGTTTCTTGTTAGGCAGCTCAATTTCTAAAATATGAAGCAAACCATTTGTTTTATTCGCTTGGTTTACAAGAGAATCTATTCACTGTCCAGTACTTACTTGCCACACTGGATGTCGGCCTCAAAAGCTGCTTTAGTGATGAAGTGGTACTCCACTCCTTCTCGCTCGTGGCTCTTCCTGGCTCGGGTGGTGTCTCGTGTTCAAACAGCAGCGGCAGAACAAGGCGGGTGAGAAAAAAAGATGATTACTGAATAACTGTATGGTAATGCATAAATAACACGTGAGTCATAATGATTTCAGAACTGTCTTTGCTAAGCATGTCGCCAATTGAAATGGTGACCAACAAGAATTCAGTATATATCCTATGTACATTAACTAAAGTATTGCTTAATGGCCAAGCTCCATCATATCTTAATCTGCTCTTAGTACATAATTATCTAAATACAGGGTTAATTGTGGATCCTAGATACATTGTGGATACATTTAGGGTTAGACTTAAAACTTTACCCTTTCATTAATCTTATATTTATATTCATTTTTGCTCAGGTGAGTCCTGAGCCATCGCCTAAATTCTGCTTGAATGTTCTTCTTGTTTTTCTCTCCGCTCTCCAAAGGGAAAATATTTTCTGAGGAGACTCACGAGGCACAGCCAAACCATAGCGTCGAGGGTTCTCAGCTATCACCTTCTGCTTGAGTTCAGTGACCCGAGCTCCCAGGGAGCCTGTGACCATGCAAATAAAGGGGGGAGACACGTTTTAAAAGATGTACCAGGAATATTCTGTATCGCCAAGTAATATTTTACTTAACGGTCATGTCTGGTTCAACTATAATAGCAACGTCTCTTCGACTATCACTGAACCCCAAGGTAGACCTACCTATCAGTACTATGAGACGCGGCCTCTCACCGGGTCGGGGCAGGTACTGTGTTACCTCCTCATAAATCAGAAAGTCGGCGTGATTGGCATCTGGAGTGTGAGCTTCTCCGGGTGAACCCTGGCGATCCCTCCTGAGGCGGAGACTTCTGCGCAGGCTGGCTGTGGTCAGAGACGTACAAAATGTAAGACGGAACAGAGATCTGCAGATCGCACTGCCGCTAACACAACATGACACCAAAGTTCTCTTTAAAATAAAGAGCAATCTTAAAATGTGTACACATCTCACTCTCCCCGGGTAAAATTCAAACCCTGCGCCATACGTCACACAACACAGACGCACTGAACACCACCAGAAGAAGAAGTCAGTAAAGAGTACCTGAGTAAAAATCCCATGAGAAAGCATGGCCACAGAAGGCAGGGGCTGCCTTACTCTTGAGAGAAACTACAGCTTGTATTAGACCAGTTATTCAACCAGGTTTCTATAAAGATGACGCAAAGCCGTGCATGCTGCATCCAGCTCGCCAACAAACACAAGCAAAGCACCTTGAGCATGTGGCGTGAAGGGGAGAGGCCACGGGGGACGCACAATGAGACGCCACGACAATGCGAGAGGCTTGGTGGCTGCGCGAAAAGCCTGCCAGACTGTTCTGTTTTTTTCCTGGCAGGAAATTGATGTCGAACCTCAGTCATTTTAAGCCTCTACGGTTTTCACATTATTGTCCAGTTACACAAATCGAACCAAACTCATCACAATTAACTTGATTGTGAAGGTAAAACACGTATACGGTGAAACCATCAGAGGGAAATTACGAGATTACGAGATTACATTTTGCTGTTACGAGAACAGCAAAATGTCCAACTCAGCAGATATAGCAATAATTTAATGATTAATCCATATCCAGAAAGATTACTTATATTCTGGCATATGTGGGGGAAAAAAAATAGATATTATTATTTAATTTCTCTGAAGTATCAGTATCCAGAATCAGTCGGGGTTATACAGTTTACATAATGAGGCATTCTTATGTTTAAATTAATGTGTACAGAACAGATGAACTAAGGAAGCTTAAAATGAAGAATTTGCACTTTATATCAAAGGTACAGTCTCACATTTGAAGGACAGAGACATATTCAGAAAGACGTGCGGTCATCTGAAGTGAAGCCGTGCATGAGATTTTTGCTCAGGATCAATTTGCATGATTGAAAAATTATGTGAGGATGAGGTCCAGGTAAAAAAAAAGCTGTGGCAGAGTTTTCCGGCAAGTCACATTAAGTCAAGAAAAGAGGCCAGGAAGCCTGATTATTAACAAATTGTCTGTGAGGACGACAGGGGATCAGACTCTCTTGTCATAAAGTCACGGTGACGTGTTGAATCTGCCGTTGAGTTCAAGGTATAAACCAGCCGTTATATCTACCATGACCCTCAAATCAAACCCAAAGCAATATACACTACGACACCTCAAGAAGAGTTTGCAGCTTCTAAACGAAGGGATGGATTAGCACACAGATTTAGCAGAAATGCGATGCGGCGGTGATCAGTCATAAACTCAATGATTGCGCCTCCTCACCTATGTCCTTTCCATTCAGAGCGCCCTCACTGTCCCAGTCCTCTGTGGGATGGCAAGCAGGGAGAGAAGACAGGGTAAGAGCAGGGAGGACGTGGAGGGAACTTCAAGGTGTCGACACAGCGGGTTAAAGTACGCTCACTCTGACAGACGGATGGGAGTTTTGTTTTGTGCCAAGACAACAAAAAAACAAACAACAACTCAGGGACAAAATAAAGTTCACAAGGAGTCTATGTCAACGTGAGTCACAGTTCGGCTGCGGATGAGAATTTCGTAGAGAAACTCAGCCATGAGAACATGTGAGTCAGTCGGGGGATGAGAGGTGGGCTCCAACGTGAGAGTTGGTCTACGTACCTCTGTCAGCGCGATCGTCTGAGGAGAGCAATGCAGGGGATAATAACACACAGGATCACGGTACAGAATATTACAGCCACTCTTCTGTGACTCTTAGTACACAAGATTATGAAGTAAACATTCTCCATGGGGTTTCAACATCGTCTTCAAAATGTCCCGTTCAAATTAGACCCTCACTTCCCTCACCAACTTATCCGATCCCCATCTCCCATGTGCTTTGTCTATGTTTACTGAAGAATGTCTGATTGACGTCAACTTTCTTTTTTCAATACACATCCAAGCTTAGTGACAGTTAGGGAGCTAAGCTCTCATGCAGACAGAAACAAGAAAAGATTTAAGGTGGGTTAGGGTTCGATTTAACCACCACCCGTTGTTTGTTTCATTTTACATTTGAAATTGGATTAGGGAATGAAACGATGGATTACGGGTTTTAACCTCAGATCCTCCTGTTCTCTGCACATAATCTCTCTTTCTGCGTCCCCCTAGTTAGATTAGATTTGACCTGCATTACACGCTGTATCCGTGGATCTGGGCTTCTTGTGCAGTCGTGGCTACAAGGTTGGGGAAGTTTATAGTGATCGCAGGGGTAAAACGGGGCTTACATGTCAGAGGTTTCGGGGACACGGGAGAAGGAAAGGAACCCATTTTCATCCGGTACCTGAGGCGTCTGGGAAGAAAAAGGAAAGAGTCCTTATTTATCTGATAAAAGGTAAGTTATTTATTTGACAGAGGATTTGACGCCGGCTCTACCTCTCCTGGAACAGTGTGGAGGGGATGAGGGCGGCGCGCAGGTTACAGTCGCCAACTCTCTTGGCCTGCCACCAGGTGGCGTCCTCATGGCTCACCACCTGAAGAATGTCTCCCCTCTGGAAAGGAAGTCCCGCCTCTTGGCACGGCGTGGCCTTGTCCTCAAAGGGGGTGTAGTCGAACAAAGCGCGAAGGTAGACCTGCGCGAAGAAGCAGGAACATTTTGTTAGCAGTGGTGGAGACTTACAAAAAGTAGTTTGACATTTTGGAAAATATATGTATAAAATCACAATTTCCTGCCGAGACCCCACTCTCATGTCTTTCCATTGAATGTAAACTTACAGCCATCAGTCAGTTAGCTTAGCTTAGCATCAAAGACAGGAAACAAGGGGATGCGGTTAACCTGGCAACCGCTGCGGGTCAATAAGTGTCACTGCACAGAACCCTGGGAAAAAACTGAGCTTGTCAAGCAAACTGTTATGCAAAAACGAAATTCCCGTGTGGAGACATGCATCAAAAAATTAGACATATAGTCTAAATCGAAAACAAAAAGTCCTCACCCTGCTTTCCTTCAGGTTGTCTTCCTCCACAACAGCTGGGATGATTTTCAGAGTGATGGAGCCTTGTGACTGGGACTGAAGGACAAAACATCAGAGCAGCACCGTCATCCACTGTGGCCACACTAATCACCAGGATCTGAACTGCAATGACGCCACATTGTTTTTTACTTTACCAGAATCTGACTTATTTCATCTGGCCTCTTGTGGGTAATCAGGTTTCCGTTGACCTCTCGAAGCTCATCCCCTACATGCACCAGACCTGGCAACACACACACACACACACACACACACACACACACACACACACACACACACACACACACACACACACACACACACACACACACACACACACACACACACACACACACACACACACACACACACACACACACACACACACACACACACACGAGGAAAATCCCATGATGTTTAGTTCCACTGGTAGTATTTTTAGAGGATGAGGCTCTGACGTGAACAAAAAAGGAGGTATTATTTCAGTTGGCATTAAATAAATAACATCTCCACGGCAACAGCCAAGTGTAACCCTTGTTTGTAATCTCAAAAGACGCAATCTCGTGGCTGTAATCTCAAGGATTTGATCTCTTTTGACAGTTCATGCGGTTACACAGAGTAATCTCTCCACTTCTCTCTCTCTCTCTCTCTCTCTGTGTGTCAGTAGTGAAAAGAAAGTTCAACACATACTGTACAGTAGGAGTTCCGATTATTTGGCTACGTTCGGCCCCTCGTTTTCATTTTTATTCAGAGACGATAAAAGTACACAACTGACATTTGAGCCGCGGTATTTGATGCGTGAACACAGTTGGTCTCACCACTGCGGTCAGCTGCCCCTCCCCTCATGATTCTGGCCACGATTACAGCTCCCGTCGCCTCGTCCCTCCGAATGGTCGCTCCCTGGTAGAAGAGACACAGCGATAAATCAGATTTGTCAGTCCACTGAGCTGAAACAATCCTCTGATAGACCGGTGGAGCTGAGCCCCATCTGCAGATTGTTGGCTTTTGCTGAAAGAAAAAAAAAAAAATCAATATCCTGTTATAGTGCATGGTATAGTCTAGTTTATAGCATCCCCCAGTGACAAACACTCACGCCCTGGAGATTGTCTCCATCAAAGTGTCTCCATCACAGTAAGTAAAATGTCAGTTTACTGTGCATAGAAGAGCTCTCCTCTCTGAGGACACTCTCACCAGGGGCTCCTTGTTCTTCACCAGGCGGACGATCTTCACCGACTCCTCCTCCAGGTCGTCATCCAGATCCTCCGGCAGCGGCGGCAGCACCGGGTCGAAGTTCTTCTGGGCCACAGTGTCGTGGGCTGACAGCACTGCCTGCGCCAACAACGCACAAGAAAAGGACCACGGACAAAAACGCAAACACGGGTCAGATTGAAAGAGACTGAGCGAAGAAAGCGTGGGTAAAAGAAACTAACAAATGATGGGTCAAACAAAAGCCGCCGAGAGTGGGCCCGGAGGAAGCAGTTCAGACGGCTCTGACGCTGGTGTTACGTTACAGCTAGAAGATATTGAACTCCAGAAGGAAATAGGAGGGTGTCTCAGTTTCTCGACTCGAGATGACAGGCACGGCGTGCATGTGTGTGAGCGCACCTTTAGGTGAGGAGTGCTCAGCAGGAGAAGCAGTTCCCTCTCGTCGTCCTCCAGAGGTCCATTCTGAAGCTCCTCAGCCAGCTGACAGTGTCAAGCAGAAAAATCACTGCTTCAAATATTTTCAAAAATGTTGTGCCACATCTCCTCATGTATTACATTTGCTGAACCACGGTTAATACTAGGCGTTTCATCCACAATATTATCTAATGTTCAGAAGTAGCTTGCAGTTGAAATTTGAGGGCAGCTTGCACCTACGTCCTCTGCCAGACAGGAGGCGCTGTGAAGCACCGGCGTCGGGCTGTGTTTCTCGTACTGCTTCAGTTTCTCGTGGATCTGTGATGGGTTGGCACATTTTAAACATCTCGCCACAAATCACAAATATCAAAATGCACTCGGAGTCAACACTTCTGCCGCACCTTCATGAGGTAACCGATGCTTTTCTCACTGAGGACATCTTTGAGGAAGACGAGGTCCTCTTTGTGGTTGGCATCTGGGTGGAGCTGAGAGGTGAGCAGGGCCAGGGTCTCGTGCAGCCCTGGGAATCGCATATAAAACCACGAGTCATGCGGGAGTCATCCATTCCAGCACCTGCTGTCCATCGAGAACTAAACAAGGGGGCAGCTGAAGAGTTGCTTTCATAAGGAATGACTTACTTGGGAATTACTTTTTTATTACAGTAGGTTGACGAATGTCATTTTAAAAGGAGACCATGACATCAGGAAAAAAGAAACACGCAGGTAAAGTCTGAGATTCTCCCTTTTGTCCTATACACAGATGTAGGTAACTCACAAAAAGCTTCTCTAAGGTTCCTTACCGCGTATTCTTTTGGTAGTGAACCCATTTACGAAAAAAGAGCACCAGTAACCTACGCTTGATATTATAGCATGTTCCTTATTTCTACGTATGTATAAAGCATCTAAGAGCATGAAGAAGTGGCTGCGAGCGTAGGTCTGTCTGTACCTGTGCTTGCCGACGCGATGGGCATGGCTTCAAACATTCAGAGGAGGGTGCCGAGGGGGGAGACCGGGGAGGGAGGGGAAACAAAGTCGGCAAAGTCTCTTCAATTCCCTCCTCTTCTTGCTGGCCACAGTGGGAAATCGCGAACACAACTGGGAATGGGCACAAAAGAAAAGAAAAACATAACACATTGTGATTAAAAGAGGCTTAGATCTGTATTTCTTTTTTAAATCGAAGATTTTAAAAATGAATCAAGTTTGCTCACAATTATGATTTTCTTCAAAGCAATCTTTTTTTTTTTGTCACACAGAGTCGCTGAGATTAATCTAAAACTGCAAAGGCTTGAACAAAAAACCCCCACAAGAGCGTATGGTTCTTCGTATCTGTACTGTAGGATTAAATATGACACATATTTGAAAAATCTGATGGCTAGTGATGCCAACAGAGAGACGGAGTGAGGTTATACAAATAGGTTTCAGTACGTTACTGTCGTCACGTTAGTCAAGGGAGTCATTTCTCCTTCAAAATTAATTCAAAATGTAAATATATTCCAGAACGGAGCATCGGACCAGCCACTCTTAGACAGTGATGAATCAACCCATTAACTGTGCCGAAGTTTCAGTATAATTAAAAGCTGCTCTCATTACCGAGTCTTAAATTCCATTTCATTTCATTTCATTCTGCGAGAACATCAGACCAGAGGAAACTGAGGCCCCACTGGTCCTATAGGATGCCTCACCTTGATTGTCACCATGGCAACGCCACAGTAGTCGTAGTAATGACTCCCCTTTGTGTACAACTCAAGAGTCTGGCAGATAATGGATTTCATTTTAACGGTGCAACATTATTCACTTCAGGACTTCAGCAGTGAAGCACGTAACTAGCAAGCTTCCATCTAAAAAATACAAATTATTTTCATTTACATCTTTGCATCAAAGTCACTCAAGCTGCCTGGGCTCAAGGTTTCCCACCGTGCCTGTTTGTACTTTCCAGAGACGACAGGTTTTATTCAAGAACAATTTATCAACACTTGCTGTGCGTTTTACAGCAGATCACTGTGACGCCAGCTGTCACAAACCTCCTTATTTTTTTAACAAAGGCAACATTGAGTTAGAAATTAAGAACTGCTAACTAGAGCCAAGATTAATACCAAACTATCAACCCAAAGGAAACACCGCTGGCTGCAACTTTGATGAATCATTTCCGATAAGTTCAAAGTGTGGTGCAAATGAAGGCGCGAAAGTAAAGTTTTCTCATAATCCAGATCAAATCGGTTTAGGGGACACATTATATCTGGACGGAACATTTGCATAGTACAACAACAACAACGAACCTGCTTCTAAAAATGTATGATTTGCTGCCTACATCTACATCTTGTATCTGTATCACTGTGGACTACATATCTTTAGGGTTTAGACACAACAAGGACGTCATCTTGTACTCGAACTGTGATGAGAAATGTATTTTACCATTTTGGATGAATGGACGATCATGCACGTACACTGTACATCGTTGAATAGACCCTCTCACAACTGAATCATCTTGCACACCGCTGTCCTTGATTTAAATGAAATCATGAATCACAGCATCACATCATTCTGACGATTTCTGAACGAGAATTCAACGCGTTTGCTCCGTTGACTTTTGGCAAACGCGGTGAAATCAGATATTATAACTGTCCAGCTATTGTAAGTTTCTCCGCCACATCGGTCAGTTTTATAAATCACTGTGTAAAGCCGGTCACATCATAATCCACATTCTTAATTAACTGTTGAGGTGACGCAGCAGTTCATTACAGCCCACTTGCTCTATACCTGTTATAACCTTAACGACTGGCTGCGTAGGTGGGGGGCCGCCACACCGGCTGGAACACATCTGTGGGAGGGGCCGCAGTAATAAGATGCCAGGTGAACATACAGCAGTGTGTGTGTGTGCCTGAGTGCGTGCGTGCGTGCGTGCGTGTAGGCTTGTTTCTGAAGGGCATTCATGAGAGCAGTTATCCATCATATCCATCTTTACCAGCAAAACAGCATTAACTGTATCCAGACACACAGAGCAGAGCTGGACTAAGGTTGTAAGAAATCCACTATCAAATCCAAGTGTCCAGGCCACACTACCATTACAGAACAGTCAGTGTATCTTTCTTTTTTTCCTTTTTTTTCCTGAATTAAATCTGGCTCTGCTTCAGGTTTACAGGTAATTAAAAGGGGGATTGATCTTCTCATCGAAAAGCCCCACAAAAAAAAAAAAGAAGCAAACTAATACGTTTCCCAGAACGTCAAACTGCAGAGTAATCTCATCTGGTCCCTGTGTTTTCATGCTGCACCTCAGTAAGTACACACACACATCCACACACAGACTAGCACGTCTTGTTCACACGTGATCACTGATGGGAGCGTGACATGACCTTTGACCTCTGCCCATGAGTGCCCCTCAATCGGGCATTGATAATAATAATACGCCCAGATTGATTCAGTCTAATGCTGCACCACCATCAGGATTTCAGTCCCCTCCATTCACTCAGTCACTCCGCAGGCCACTGACAATGCAGTACATTAAAAAAAATCCATCCTGCACATTATCATGCAACACACACACACACACACACACACACACACACACACACACACACACACACACACACACACACACACACACACACACACACACACACACACACACACACACACACACACACACACACAGAGTATGGAGTATGAACCATGAACCTCTGTGAACAAACAGATTAACAAGCAAAGGAATAATAGATGAGAGATTCGTGACCAGGATGTGGGATGTCGTGGCTTTAGATCCATCAATCTCACGTGCGCAATTACTTTAAAAGGAGGTTAACACGGTCAAGACACATGGCATATGGGCTCCGATGGTTGCAGAGAAAAT
Source organism: Scophthalmus maximus (assembly GCF_022379125.1). Classification (NCBI taxonomy): domain Eukaryota; kingdom Metazoa; phylum Chordata; class Actinopteri; order Pleuronectiformes; family Scophthalmidae; genus Scophthalmus; species Scophthalmus maximus. The sequence goes on from NC_061530.1 coordinate 12,369,701, forward strand.
AAACAGCATTTTCAGCAGGTTTTAGAACTTTGCCGAGTGTTGACGATCACGTAAAACCTCCTCTCGCTCTTCCTGTGTGTTTCCATGCCGTCATCCATCCTTCTCCTCCTCTGCAACACTGGGCCCATGTTCCTGACCCGTTTCTCACCCTCTTCTTCCCTCCATCCCGAGTCACTCTCTCTAATCACAAGAGGCTGAGAGGAGATTAACGCCAACATCTCTCTCTCTCTCTCTCTCTTCTGACTCTTTCGTCTAAATTAAGGTTTACGGTTCCCTCCGGCCATATGGCGGCATTATTTTTGCTCGCTCGATTGAAGACGCCATTTCTTGCGGCCGGGTACATCACAGGGGATTTCCGTGAGTACAATGGTCCCGATGAGAAAGGACTGGTGGATTACAGGAGAAACTGAAAAGCAGCAGGGACGAAGCGGAGGCCATGCAGAAAAAGTCTTTTCAGTGCAGCTTTACTTACACTAACACCGGCCGATTAGAAAAATATTAATTTTAGCCAGAGAAACTCTACAACAAATAAGAATGAAGTAATCGATAAAACGGTTTACATAAATTTAAATAACTGATTTAACGTGTTACAAGGACAAATGTCTTTATAGGTTCCAGCCTCCCTCGTGTGATGATTTGTAGATTTTCTCGATATTAAACAATTTCAAGATTTTTCAATTGTTCAGAAAAAGAAAGTCAGGGGAAGACGTGTCCTCTTTCTTTAATGACACAAACAGACATTGGTCCTTTTTTGGGGTAGAAACTTTTCTAGAATTAGAATTTGACAGAATTAACCTAACCCCCCTTCTCACTGGCTTTAGATTACATTTACTGTCAGAAAAGTATTAGACTTTTATCGTCCAGCACAATCCAACAGGTTTGTCGCGAGAGGATACGTCGCAGCGGGAGCGAACCCAGCGCGGCACGCTGATGGATGCAATAAGCTAAAAGCCCCTTCTGCGTTGCCATCGATGGGTTTTCGAGGAAAGCGACACGTGGCTCAGCGGTTGGCAGCTCTAGTGACGATGCGGGGATCATGGCTCAGCAGTATATACAGCGTGTATTGGGAGTTTGGAAGACTTCCAGCACGGCTTTGCAGCGACTCACTGTGAGCTAGGATCAGCACATACAGACAACTGGAAAAGTCCTCGACTGCAAACCAACAAATCAAAATATGCCTAATATTCTTCATAAGGATCCATGAATTACTCCCTGGGGAAAAAAAGGGAAACCTGCCCATCTTGCAATGTTAAAGGAAGTGATGGAAAATTCCTGGCTCTTTCTTGGCCCACGTCCCATCCATCCAACGAGTTACATTTTGGCAATCTGTTTAGTCGTTTTGGCGTAATCCTGTTGACAAACAAACGAGTAAACAGGCAAACGGGACAGGGCGGAAAACATCAGAGGTAACCAGGCGCTGACACGATCTACAGTCAAGCATTGTACTTAGGGTGACTTTGTGAACAGAGAGCTGAACTCTCTCACACACACACACACACACACACACACACACACACACACACACACACACACACACACACACACACACACACACACACACACACACACACACACACACACACACACACACACACACACACACACACACACACACACACACACACACACACAGCACCTGTTTGCCAGACTCATTTGCTGCAGGACGGGTCCCAAGAGGGAGACTTGAGAGGGGGTTAGGCCGCCAACACGCTGCTGACGCCATCTGCACACCACTCTGTGTGTGTGTGTGTGTGCGTGTGTGTGTGTGTGTGTGTGTGTGTGTGCGTAGTCCATCCACCCAAAAACCCATGGTGCCACCCCACATGGCTGATCCGACATGTCTGGGTATGACAGATTCCATTCCCAATATCCACTTGGCAAGTTGCGTCCTGCTGTACATTTTGCAGTCGTATTTTAATCTAATCCATGCTTCTGCAACTGCACAAAAAGATTTATGTCCCTCATTTCAAACATTTCAATTCAGCATAAATTCCAAATAGGATCATTTAGCTTAAGGGGCGAAACATCCATCATTACTTCCCAAAGCCCAAAGTGATATCTTTTAAATGTCTTGTTTTGCTCAACAAAAAGTCAGATTAAAATAAATTTAATCGAGAGAATGCGAGGCACTTATTTTTTCTATTTTTACTTTTTCTATTTTTTATTTTGATTAACAAAATAGCTGCCCACTATTTTCACCATTCGAATCCAAAATTCCATTTGATCGCTGCATGACAAAAAAATAATTCTACCAGTCTACCATGCCGTGACCTTGAGATCCAATTTAGATTGAATTGTGCTTGTGCGAATGCTAGAAATAAAATGTGGTGGTGCGGAGGTTCGGGAGCCGGCGGCTCCCACGACGTGTGGAAGAAGATCCCTTCAAAAGACATCTTCAGCAGGACAAAAGGTTCAACTTTTTCCAGTGTGGCGAGATTTGAATTTGTCTAAAGGAAAAGGAAAAATCAGAGGTTGCGGGGCGGATGGAGGCCAAACAAGATTTTCGACAGCCAACGAGGTTTCATGGACACACGAGGGGCCGAGAGACGCGGTGGCTGAAAGAGAGCCAGTGTGGCTGGTAGGCAGCCAATCGAAGCGCGTGAGTGGACTGACGTTAGCCCCCACTGAGCTCACGACCGCTCGGAGCAACAGTGTGTGAGACGGGACACGCGTGGATGGACCACGAGAGAACCCGGATCCTGGGAAACTGTGAAGATACATAGAAGAGACGGCGTGATGACAAGCGTGAGACACCATCTTCAGGCACTACTCTGTAGCCTCTTCTCTCCTTTAAGTCATTTGGTTCCACTTTGATGCAGTTGTGTGTCTTCACGGTCGTTTCACATCTCTTTAGGGATGTTTAATGTCTCGGTGTTCATTTTGAAATCTATTAGTACTGGGTTTTAGTTTCCTTGTGGTCTCTTTGCATCTCTGTGGTCTTTTTGAGACTCTGTGGAATTTGTGCACCTTATCTTGGTCTCTGTTTTCATCTCTAGGGTCTTTTTGCTTCTCTTTGTGGTTTCTTAATGTCTATGTGGGTTGTTTTTGTTTGCACCTCTTTGCATCTCTGGCCTTTTTGCGACTTTCTGCGACTGAGGTATTTTGGCACTTGACTTTAGTTGTTTGCTCGACTTTCAAACAAGACTTCATAATGGTCCCTTTAAACAGAAGATCTACAAGGAAAGGAAATAAAAAGGAACCCGTCCACAAAGTCCTCTCACCGATCATTTCTGTCTTTTTCTTTTTTATTGAGACTACAATGCCCCGTGACCCTGACCTTCACCCGATCCGTTGGGCATCTCTTCTCCTGCTTCTCCTCAAAGGCCAACAGAGCCATAAAGCAGAGCCTGTCCTGCCCTGCAGCCGAGCGGGACCAAGTCCCAGGCTCTGGTCCTGTCAGACAACCTGCCTCTCTCTCTCCGAGGTCACCGAGCACCTTTATTCCAACAGAGGCAGAGCGGTTATTCCTCCCCATCGTGTAATTAGCTCACAACCACAGGCAACATTCTCCCCCACCACATGTTTAATCCGGTGTCTTGAGTTCCACCAATCACAGGTGACATACCAGCCCTCGTTCCCATGCAGCAGTCAGACATCCACATGGTTCACCCAGACGTGACAATTGTGAGACCTTATTTATAATTGATAGTTAAATAAATAAATAAATAAACAAACGAACACCTTAAAAACCACGTGGATGTGTGCACAATAAAAACAGAACGGGGTTAAATGAAGACAACCTGTCATTCTTTGTCCCTCACAGACACAAACACAGAGTGAAGTAGGTGCCCACCGACAACATCCTCTACCTTGTTGAGGCTCCTCTCAGCCTCCGCGGGTCGTCTGCAGCCCTCCGAAGCCTCCTTTCTTCTTTCTTTCCTTTAATGTCCCCCCTCTATCCTTCTCTCTCCGTCTCCAGCTGACTGACAAACATTGGCTCGGACGTCTCCTCTCCGTCCAGTCTCCCCTTCCCCCTCCGTCAATCAGCGCCCTCCGTCTCGCTCCCTCCGTGCTGCCTTCAAGTGCTCCTCGTAAAACTGTAAATATCCAAGGTTCACACGCTGCAACGCTGCTGCTGCTGCTGTCACTTGAGATTAGTTGGATGGAGATGAGGAAGAGAGATAATGTGTACGAGGCGATTGTCTATGATATATTATTACACTTTGAACAGGCCACTGTTCATGGTCATTGAGTATTAGTGTTAAGTGGTTTTAAGGTAAAGGATTGGATCAAAAAATTGGAACCTGTTGTACACACTACTTTGTAGGCAAAAATACAAAACATACAAAAAGGTTTATTTCTGCCAGGTAGAAAAAAATCAAAAAAATAAATAGATTTACCACCTTACTGTTGAAGGTCCTACGCCAACCAGTCGCTTTGTAGGACAATACCTGAAATATCGTCCAGAAAGTGTTTTTGCAGAACATTACGAGGTCACAGTGAAGTTGACCTTTGATCCAACCTGCCACTTGTCGAATGAGGAAGACAAACTCAAAGAGCAACTTGCAGGTTTCGAGACACCCGGTGAACCAGTAGAGAAACGATAAGATACTTATCTTAACACCACAGTGACTTCTGAGGTCGCTTTTTTTGTGAGAATTATGCCTCCACAGTTGAAAACGATAAACCGGATGTGACGTAGTATAAGGACAAATAAGTTTAACATTAATAAATACGGATCCCAATGCTAGTTTTTGAAATGAAGAGGTTGAAAATGAAACACATCGCCATGTGTTGTTAATCAAAGTAAAAATATATCTGCCCTAATATTCCACAACTCACAACAAACAATCAAAACAAAAAATCCTAAAATAAAAAAACTCTTTCTCAAATGTAAGAATTCCTGTGGTTGAGGAATCGTATAGAATTCTTTGCTGGACCGCTCGTGTGAACCGAGTGTTTGCACAATTCCTGACAGCCCATGAAGGCTGCACGGTGAGCACACCCTGCAAGCTGCACGCCTCTCGGGTCCGCCCCTCTCAAATCCATCCATTCCCTGATCGTCCCCTCCCTCCTGGTCTGTGCACCTCAGGTTAATGGTACAGTGCATGTCCTGGCTGAGGGCCAGAGAAGCCTTGTGGCGCTTACGCCAGTGGTGTACTAACGCAAATCTTGATCCACAACAGAGAAAACACACGGCTCGCAGCTCTCCTTCCCTACAGTTCCCACTCATCCTGACTCCTTCCATCCACTTGTTCTCTCCCCCCCTTCTTTCACTTCCCTGTTGTCTCTTAGCCGGGTGGCCTAGTTGTTGCCAGCTCAAAGAGACCCTGATGTGTTCAGACGGAGAGAGCGGATGGGCAGAATCGTCGCTGCCGCCTTGTGATCGCAGTCCCAAGTGCGTCTCTGTGATTAGATGGATGATGACAAAGCATTTCATCTCAGCCCAGTGGGTCAGATACAGTAGCTGGGAGTCCTCTCTGTGATGAGTGAGGGGATTACACCAGTGGGAGCGTCAGTCCCCCTTTTGATATGTGCACCTGCCGGCCGCGGGACGGATCTCGGTTTCATCAAATCAAAGGTACAGCATCAGGAGCTTCATCTAATCCAAACGGCATAAAATCTCAAAACATTAGCAGTCCCAGTTATTATACTTTCACTAAACAAAAACACAAAGAATGATAGTGGCAGTTTTTAATATTTAATTATCTTACAATCAATCAAATTAGTAAAAGATACAAAACTAACTGTTAATTATAGACACGGCATTTACAAGTTTCTATGCACTTTATTCAGTCTCATATTATTCACATTGAATCACGTCTACCATTGTTTGTTTGTTATACACAAAGAGATTAAAGTTTAGTCTGAATGTGACAAAATATATTTTTCTTTTACAAACTATCCTGGTTGATTTTTTTTTATTATTCAGGTCGGTGAAATGCTTAGTTTGACGAAACGTCTCATCACTGATGTAGAGGTGACATCAAACGTCAGAATCAGGAGCGTGCGCTTGTGTTGGGTCCTGTTGAAAGGTCACAATCATCAACAAAAATCTATTGTTTCCAATGACACGTATATATATACATATATATTACACATGAAATGTTTTGCGAAAAGTGTAAAAGTGTGACTTTCATGTTGTACAGAAACTTTACAGCTCTGCAAGACACTGTGAAATCCATCCAGTCAAATCAAATCCAGAACAACGGACAATGTTTAGAGACACATGCCTGTTTATCCTCCCCTCCCTGACACAGTCATGATTTGCGTATTATTATTCTCGACTCACCATGTATGTCGGATTTTTGAAAGACACAAAAATGTCGTCCCTGATTGGTTCAAACTGCTGGGACGAGAAAAACATTTGAATGTGTCAAAAACTGAGCATAGATAATCACAACAGATTAATTCTCTGACAAACTAGTCCACTTAGATATTTCATTTCAGACCTTCACTTGCATATTTTTTTTTATCATTCTGGGCATGTAATTATTCATGCCCTCAGACACCGACAAGTAAACATTGCAAAAATCATTTTGACGCGTCTCCCTGGTTACCTGTGCGCTTGAAGCAGTGGGTTGTGCAGAGGTAACATCTATATCATCTGTCTTGGAGACGTACCAAGGGTTCTCAAAATCCTCCTAAAATGGACACAAGGAAGAAAAATTCACAACAGTTTCAAGTAATATGAGTAACATCACAGAGCAAAAACAAATAAAACGTTCAGGGGTTTGGTCAGTAAAACCCAGAGGAGCTGCATTTTCTTTAATGTGGTTGATATTTTTAGAATTAAAGGTTGTGAGTTATGTGATGTGAAAAAGATTCAATGTGTGTGACACGAACCTTGTTGGCAGCGGCAGGTTTACTCGCGGTTCTTTTGGGACCGTCCACAACTTGAACTTCTTCCACATACAAGGGATTATCGACGTTCTCCTGAGGAGGGAAACACAGCATCACGGGACTCAGCAAAATCATAAAACTAAACAAAAATTATAAAAAGTTTACAAACGTATCAAAATTATTATTTTTTTACATTGCTGTGAGGACAAAAAATGTGTTGACAATATTGCCAGTCAGCATAGCAGCAAAGTGTTACCATGTAGTATGTAATATGCATGGAAAGCGAGCGAGAGGAGGAGGCGCAGTGTGAGCAGTGATTTCTGTTTATTGACCTCGTCTGTTCCAGTAGGAGCAGAGGTGGCCGCCGTCGCTGCGCGGCTGGAGGAGAGTTCATCTTCAGCATTATACGCCGGGTTCTCAAAGTTCCTCTCCTCTCTGTCCAATATGGACACGGACATGGAGGGAACCTGACATCAGACGACAGGCAGACAAGTAAATAATCGTACAAGGTCACTGGCAGATGAAGTGTTTTGGCATTTGAGCGATAGTTATGCGACTCACCGCTTCTGAATTCATCCTCGTGTCACTGTCCTCTGTTTTTGGTCCATTTCGAGTCAAACCGTTCCTGAAAATATATTTTTTTTAAATTACAATATATAAACAGGAAGCAGGTTGTCTACTCTGCAGTCGGGTTGCTTATTCACATAAAATACTATGGACAAGAAACAACAACGGTGAAAATTAAAAGCAGGGAAGGGGTTTCTTCTCTCTTCTGGGCCGGTCTCACCTGAAGCTTGCCAGGGTGGGAATAGATGGCATACTGGGCATGCTGGGCATTGAGGGCACGCTGTTCCGCAGGCTCTCCAGCAAGTTGGATTTCTTCCTGGCAACATAAACAAGAGCGACGAGCAGAACCACGATCACTGCTGTCACACCGAGGGCTATCCCGACTGAAACGGAGGGACATGGACAGAGGAAAGTCAAAAGGCAGCTGATGTTATAACAAGATTTTCAGTTACAAGACACTTTGAATGAATGTGATGTTATATTTCTGGCTGTAAAACTAAATATACTTGAGGATGCGACCACGTCGAATACGTTTGTCTGGCAGTATTCTCCCTTCCAGTCTGGAGGACATCTGAGAACCAAAACACAGGTCATGTCTTTGCGGTGACTTAATTTTTAAATTTCTGGGAGTAAAGACTATTAGAAATTTTACACGCAAAGAGCCTTGTTGTCATCAAAGTAGCAGGTGCCTCCGTTTTGACACTGACATGGTGGTGGCATTGTAGGTGGCGGATCAAACCCTGAAATGTTTGAAAAGAACAAATTATTAAAACATGGAACATGATTTCTACGGTGGTTTGTAGATAGGAAAGTTTGGAAATTTTAGTTTTTAGGAATATATCAATAGATTCATTACATTCCGGCTCCTTTTTGCTTTCTTCACTGTGTCCAAAACAGAATTATTGTTGCATTTGTATAGTCCAAAACGTAAAAATAAAATAAATATTTTTTAGTGTTTCTTTGCTTGTTTGTTTACCTGCATCACATTCGGTGTTGCTGCTGGAGACGAAGCTGGTGCCCTCGGGGCACGCGCAGGTGTAACCGCTCGGTCGCAGCAAACACAGGTGGCTGCAGGTTCCCCTACATGGATTCTTCACTGCACAGACAAGAAAAGTTTTGTCAATGCAAAAAAAACACCAAAAATCACATTATTCCAGTATAGTGCAGTTAGTGTAAACACAGTATGTGCTGTGGGTGAGCAAACAGCTTACCACCTAAGGAGTTGTATCTCTGCTGCTGGTACACAGAGACCTGGGTCAGCCAGGGCCCGGCAGTCAGCAGACTGATCTTGTCCCCGCGGCCAAACTTGTCCTGCCGGAACACCTCGCCTTTCTCCTGAGAGCTCCAGTAAACGTGGTCCTCGAACACACTCACACTGAAGGGGTTCCTCACGTCTACGTGCACAAGGTTGAACGAGATGTCAGGTTCACTGCTCACTGATAAAACTGAATGGGTGTAAATGATTTTCACAGCAGGAATTTTTTGTAATCGTAAAGAATCTACATTACCAATCCCACATTTCAGTATTTGAGATCACTTGGTAGTTTACAGTCTCACATTTACCATCTTCCTCTTTGATGACATATTCATTCCCATTCCTCACCTATATAAACAGCGGTCCTCCGTTCCTCTCCTGAAGGCAGAACAGACTCTATGCGGCTTTCCTTGGAGTCGGACCAGTAAATTCTGTCACCGTTGGTGAAGTCGATCGACAGGCCAGTGGGCCAACCCAGGCCGTCAGCCACTAGGACCTTCCTCTCCTGACCGTCCAGCCATGAACACTCAATCTTGGCCGCTTCCCCGCGGTCTGCCCAGTACAACATCCTGCGGAAACACAGCAGCACTTAGAGTAGTGGTCTGCTGGGTTATACAGTGGGTGTTCCATTGCAGATTAATAGAAGATCAGTGCAGCCAGACACTCCGTTAGGTGTGGACGCTCGGCCTGTCTTACCCCAGTCGAGGGTTGACAGCTACTGCAGACGGGTGACCGAGCTCGGTTTTGACAAGGTGCTTCCTGTAGCGTCCATCCAACATGGCCACCTCTAACCTCTTCACCCGGGAGTCTGCCCAGTAAAGGTTTCTAAAATGAGGGGGACAAAAATACACAGCTATTCACATTATATCCTTTGACACAATGCAAGCTCTCTATCAAGAAGCTCGGTTTTTAAAAGAAAGTCTAGTAGCTCAGTACACAGAGCAAGTGCTTTACCTAAGGTCCACAGTTTGAATGAAAATTTGCATAAAATCTGTGTAAATCAAAAAAAGATGTATTTAACTGAAGGTCCTTCAGTTATCTCAGTGCAAACGCACCTGCCCACCCAGTCCACGGCGATGCCATCTGGTCTGGTGATGTATTTGATGCCGAGGTCAACGGCAGCACCGATGTTGTTATTGCCGTCATCCACCGAGGGGATGTATGCTCTTTTAATGGCTCCTGGCACAGAGTCCTTGCTGGCCACAGTGAAGTAAACCATACCTGAAAAAGCACTGGGACTAGTTACTAGTGTGTTTCAAAGTAAGGACTAAGTTGCCCTTTGTCTTTCTGCTGTATTACCGATATGAATCGGCGTGTGTCTTACTGAGTCCGGTGTTGTTGTGGTCCCAGTCGTAGTCCAGAGCCATGACGCGCTCTTCTTCTTGGAGAAAGTCATGGTAGGCCTCCGTCTGCAGGTTGAACCTCCGGATACGAATGTTCTCCGGTAGAAGCAGCAGGGGCGTCGCTCCTGAATGACACAGACATTTATAGTTCACCTGTACTTGGAATATTGCCGATTCATATAACTCAAGCTACTTAAAACTAAAAACCTAAAGTTCAGTCTCCCTGTTCAGGCACATTTCATGAACGGACACGCTGGAGTAAACCTATTCAATATCCATTCTTCTAGAATTATTCTTTACTTTGTAGAGTGAACAATGCAAAGTAAACATGAGGTTGATAAAGCGGTGATGAGTTTAACAAGGCCATGTTTGAACAGCAGAACAAACATGAATTTCCTGTTTATTCAAACTTTATCAATATCAAACTTTGTGGTTTAAATTACAATAGGAGAATAAAAAGGCAGTTAACTTGATTTACCAGCACTTCATTAATAATCTTCTCCCTCGTCTATTAAATCCAAGTTAGTTCAAAAAAATCTATTTCATCGAGCCATCTCCTTCGCGCAGTAAATACTTTTCTCACCTTCAGCCTCACACATGTTGCCGTTGCCCACCTTCCTGTATCCGGGGGCGCACTCACAGTCGTAGCTGCCCTTTGTGTTCTTACAGACCTGAGGACAGGTGCCATACACCTCACACTCGTTGATGTCTGAAAGAGAAACGTAAACTTCTGGTCACGTTTGCCCGGCTCGGCAGATCTGATCGCCGTGGTTCCACGGTTTTGTTGATGTGTTCACCCATATGCAGCCATGTGTATATGAGTGAAAGAAGGAGCCCCCGTCGAGGGACTCATGAGTGTGTGTGTGTGTGTGTGTGTGTGTGTGTGTGTGTGTGTGTGTGTGTGTGTGTGTGTGTACCCAGGCAGGTGTAGGTGCTGACTGGGTCCACTCTGTATCCAGGTCTGCAGGAGCAGATGAAGCCGGTGCCGTTCAGGTTAGTGCACTCGTGCTGGCACCGCTTCTCCTCACAGTTGCGGTCATGGCCAAAATCTGGAGCCACACCACACAGGCACATTAAAAACAGCTTGAGACAAACTTGAGACCCACTTATATTGTTCGCATGGGAAGAATAATTCAACCAATGAGCATAAACAAGTCATCTGTTCCAAACGATTTGCTCAAGTGTCTTCATGTGACCACAAGTCAAGCAGCTAAAAATATAGTTCTGTCCCCAGAAAGAGCAGGTCAGCACTGAAATACTATGAAGAGGTGGAATTAAAACCAAAATGCTTTATAGATAAATGGTGAGAAAATATCTTGTAGTTCTCAGGTATGGATCTTGTTTACTACAATAAAAAACATCCCCCTGTTATGACATTTACATCCATCAATCATCATTATGAAAAAAGTATTTTAAAATGCAATTTTCATTATAATTGTGCATTACAGGATGTTGAGACACTAAGTCATAATAAGGTCACAACCCAGCTACAGATTAGAATTGGAGTAACATGTTAATAATATTTTTTTTCTATTGTGAGTGCAACATGTTTCCATACAAGAAACAAATTCTGAAATCTTTTTCTTGTTATTACACAATCCATTTTTGTTTTCGTTTTGGTTAATGCAACGTGCCGCAGCAGTCTTCAAACTTGACCTGGTCACAGCTACTGTATACATGTTGAAATACTGAACTTAAAAAACATTGAAGATGCAGTCACCTGTCATTTTGAAACATCAGGGGATCATTTTTGTTTTCACAATATTTCTTATGAAATATTTATCTGACAGGGTATATTGCCAGTAGGTGAATTATTGTTTAGTTGTGCTACTTACTGCAGCCCAACTCGTCAGTGCGGTCCCCACAGTTGTCATTGTGGTCACACACGTATGGCAGAGCCACACAGTGTCCGTTGGTGCATTTAAACTCGTCCAGCGTGCAGGGGGCCAGCGTGGGCTCACGGCCTGAGAGGGACACGATCAGAGGGAGTCATCAACAGAAACACACCCCTGTCACAGGCACATACTTGTATACTCTGACAAACACGTTGTATAATATCCTCTACATTACTAATTAAACTGAAGGCTTCTCCAAACACTCGCCTCTGTCTTTACTGTATATAGAAAACAAGTGGATTTGGATGAGCAAGCCAATGTCCACATCTGAACCTAACTGTATTTAATCTACGGTCAAAATAATTTGCTTATTGATGTTTAAGCTGATTGTGCAACAGTTCCGTGAAACGGACTCTTTGCTCATCCCCTCTATGTTTCAGGCTTTGTGTCCCGTGCCGACACTGATGCCATTTTGGAATTTCCTATTACACATTCCCTTGGGGAGGAAGGTTCAGGAGGCATTAGTGTTGTTTTGACTAATCCATGTTGAGCCCAGAAACTGATGATTCGTGGTGGTGCATTTGCTGAACCTGAACTTATTACAAACCGATTATGGGTATGTTTGAAATATAATGGGTATGTTTTAATATAAAGCACAACAACAGTATCATACTGTACACAAAACCGTACTACATATAGAAGCACAATATATATACAGTTTATATGATGTGTGTGTCTGTGAGTCATACAGAGTTCTTCTCCCTCGTCACTGCCGTCCCCACAGTCGTCTTTTTGGTTGCACAGCAGGCCAGAGTAGACACAGTAGCCGTTGGCACAGCGGAACCTGGACGGCATCTCACAGGTGATGTTCACTGGTCAAACAAACACAAATCTGAGTTGGTACCAATATCTGAGTGGCTAAAACCACACACACACGACTACTTTTAATTGTCTCAACATCTTAGATGACTTGATTATGATTGAATCGAGGAGAAGCAGTGGCAGAGCTGCTTTCGTGCAGGTTCTTTGGTGGTATATAGCTTTTCAAATAGAAAAAAATTAAGTTTGCATTTCCCTGTAGGATATTTTCTCAATGCTCACATTTTGTTCATTAGTAAGGATAAGAGTTTCAACTGTAACATGGTTAAAAGGATCGATGATGATGATGAGGAAGATGATGTACAACAACATTACACATACAAACTCTTTCCATAGGACTTTGACATTATGCATAAACAAAGTGACTCTCACAGCATAAACTGAGCTGTTCGTCAGAGCGGTCCCCACAGTCGTCAGCGCCATCACACACCCAGCCCCGGCTCACACACAGATGGTTGTCACACTCGAACAGGCTCGGAGGGCACCAACGGCCCCCTGGGTAACGAGTAGCTGTCGGGATGGAGGGAAATTCTAAGTATATACATTGAAGTCAAGTATATTGTTACTTTTGGAGCAACCTTTTTTTTTTGCAATTGGCACAACAAACTTTGAACAACACTGTTCTTCTTCACTCTCATTCAGGTGAAAAAACATTCATACCTGGGAGCTGACCAGTAAAAAAAAGTGTGTCGGTTACTGAATAAGAACCACTGGACTTTTGGAAATACTTTTTGTCCTGCATCTCCATTTTAGGCTGTTCTTCCTCTTAGTTATGGTAACATAGTCCTTGTTTGCTGTGATATGGTGGCGTTTTAAATGGTTTAACCATATTATGTACAAACCACATTTGTGGGAGTGGAATCCAAATACATTTTTTAAAAGATTTAACCATAACAATCTGTTCTAAACGTCTTGTAGCACAACGTTGTGGTTCAACCACTGTATTGCACTGTAGTTAAGCTTGGTTAAATGTAATTTTACAAAGTTATTTTTAGTGTTCCAAATCTAAAACCATCTAAATAAGATGGCTGGTTTAAACTGGATTAATAAAACGACTGGTGTAAACTGTTTAAAACCTTCTTCTCTGCACTGTAGTTTAGACATTTTCATCATCATGATTTTACCCTTAAATAAAAACGAAGGACACTAAAACGCAGCAGGCAGTTTGTCATTAGTTTCTATGTTGTTTACTCACGACAGCTGGTCTCATCTGACAGGTCCCGACAATCAGGCCGGCCATCACACTGCAGCGCAGCAGGGATACAGTGACCCGAGTCACACTGGAATCTACCTGGAGGACACGTCTGCAACTCTGGAAGAGAGCCAGGATGTTAACACCTGTGTGTTTGTGTGTGTGTGTGTGTGCTGTTTATGACAGAGTGAGTTTATGCACTGCATCCCACTCACCGCAGTCTCGTTCGTCTGAGTTGTCCCCGCAGTCGTTGTCATGGTCACACACCCAGTTCCCGGGGATACACTGTGCATTGTCACATCGAAACTCACTTTCAGAGCAGGGCCTTGGCTCTGTAGACCAGAAACACAGAGACACATATATCTTCAGTATAAGTTCAGTATGAGGTGTTACTGTTTACAAACCCCCAGACACACTCCAATTATACAAAGAGACAGTTCATTACACATCTCCAGTGCGGGATGTTTTCAGCAGCAAGTATGAGTAAAACTACATAAAGGGTAAGGTTAGATTGGCGTTTACAATCAATTCTGACATTTTTTTGCAATGCCAAGATTCACAAACCAAATTACAAAGACAAAAAAATCCTGTCTTGTAACTCTGGTGGCGCTAAAATAGATTGAGGTGAAAAACGTAAAAACACTCACGGCAGTTCCTCTCGTCTGAGCCGTCACCACAGTCATTGGTGCCATCACACTGCCAGCGGATGGGAACACAGCGGTGGTTGTCGCATCGGAAATCTCCCAGAGGATCACAGGTCACCTCCTCTGTTAGAGGGACAAAGTCGGAAACAGAAAAAGTGAATTCCACGTGTGGTCAGAGAGCAAGCTAGTCTTAGGTATCTAAGATTAAAAACACACTCAAACTGTACAATGAACTGAATCACTGATTTACTTCATAAGCTTTTTTTTTTTTACTCTCTATATCTCTGTTCATACTGAGGAAACTCCTAAAGCATTTCAAAAATGCATTAAAGTGCTGCAGCCTTTATTACAACCCTCCCTTAAAAAAACCCCATCACATCTGCAGTACATGAGCAGTACTGACCGCAGCCTTGCTCGTCGCTGTTGTCGATGCAGTCATTGGTGCCGTCGCATCGGGCCCACTGAGGAATACAGCGGTAGTTTGTCTTGCAGGAGAACTCGGTTTCTGCGTCGCATTTGTATTCTGGACCCACTGGATGAAAAAAGAGAAAGAGACAGAGAGACGTGAGGAAAGAGGTTTGAATGGCGAGCCAGACACAGAAGATGACCAATAACACCCAAAATGTTATAAGAACATGGGAGTTAAGAAATTATGAGGAACAGCAAGACAGAAAATGTCTATGTGCATAAGGAAGAGGGTGTGAGGAGAATAGATAAATCTAAGCCTGATTAAACTGTTTTAGTTCACTGCTGTCATCGAGTTTGTCTCGTAATCTGCTGACATCACAGCTCTAGAATCATCAGGTTCAATAATGAATTGTATAACGTTATTTTTTTTTAAATTATGGCCTTGATTGCCATCCCGTTACATCCCACTTACTGCAGGTTTCATGCGGTTCATCAGAACCGTCTCCACAGTCATCCTGTGCGTCACACACGTAGCTTGATGGAAGGCAGTTGCCGTTAGTACAATGGAACTGTCCCGGTCGACATGTTTTCTGGGCACAAGTCTCCGGGTCCTCGTCGCTATTGTCTGAACAGTCATTCACTCCGTCGCAGTGCCAGGACACAGGGATGCATTTCTTGTTTTTACACTGGAACTGGTTTTCCTGGCATCGGTGGTCACCTACAGAGATAGACTGCAGCTTGACTACTGTCTGAAAATTTAGGGGTTCTCCTGAGATAAAGCCTGGCGAAGGCTAGCATTTTTAACCGGTAAATGTAGGATTCGTCAGATAATTTTAAAAAAGTGTCTGGCAAGACGAAAAATGAACACAAACAATTTCAGAAATGCTGAACAAATGTTTCTATAGTTTGTCAATGAATTCCTGGTGAGACATTTTCATACCAGCTTTCTATTAAATTCTCTGCAATAATGCTTAAAAAAAGGTTAAATATCATACTGCAGAGAGCAGCATCCTCGTCTGAGCTGTCAGGACAGTCCGGGTGGCCGTCGCAGATGAAGCCAGGGTAGGTACAGTTTCCGTCTTGACACTGGAACTGGCCGACGGGGCAGTTACGTGGAGGGCAGGTCTGAGGCTCATCTGAGCCGTCACCGCAATCTGACTGGCCGTCACACTTCCACCAAATGGGAACACACCTAAAAACAACAAGGTTGGCTTTTAAGAAATTAGTTTAAAATTTTACTTGTATTGTATATATTGTACTTATTACCTTTTTTGTTTTAATCAATTAGTTCACATGATTCAGTTTTTAAGGATAAACATTGAAGATTTCTCTTAATTAAGACTGTAAGATTTAAGGTTTTAATAACAAATAATCATATTAAATCTAATAACTAGGTAATTTTATTGCATCGCAAAGAGCCATAACAAATCAGAACCCTCTTGAATCTGTATGGGAGCTTTAGAAATCTAGAAATGACTCTGTGTCCGAGTGCAACATTGACTGTGAGACGTGGATACAGATGATTTGAGATCAAACCGACCTCTCGTTGTCCCCACAGCGGAACTGGGTGCTGGAGCAGTCGGCGACACACTGAATCTTGAAGCCCACAGAGACGCCGACGAAGTGATCAGGGCACTCACAGGTAGCTTGTTGCCCACCAGGTGCGATCAAACACAGATGACTGCAGGTCAGGTGATGGGAGGAGCAGGGGTTCTCACCTTGGAAATAACATAATTACAAATCAAACAATGAATTCTGAACAGCAGTCTACTGTAAAATTAGGGGAATATAAACATGTACAGTTGTAATTGACATACTTCGAGGTTGCCTATAGGGGTGATAGACATGAATGTCATAGGGCCGATGTGTGTTGTTCCCCATGACAGTGCGCTGCTCGCCAGTGTACTTGTGGGCCTTTTCCACAGTGTGTGTGTTCCAGTCCGTCCAGTAGACCCAGTCCTCAAACAGGGAAGCAGCAAAGACATGAGGGAGACTACCCGAAATGGCCCGGTGTCGGTTCTGGCCGTCCATGTCTGCGAAGCTGAAGGTTGATACAGTGAAGGGGTTAGCACATGGTGTAGCCACTTAACTGCTACTGTAATTCCGAGAAATGTAGGCTTCAGGATTTCAGAGGATTCAATATGAAGTCATGTCAAAGTTTCTGAACTCACTCCAAGAAGTTAAGGTGGGAATCGGCAAAGAAGATCTTGTTGGTGGTGTAGTCGATGGTCAAAGCATTGGGCCACTCCAGCTTGGTTGTGATAATGGCGCTAACGTTGCTTCCGTCCATGCCGACTCTGCCGATATATGCCGAGTCACCCCAGTCGGTCCAGTACAGCCATCTGAGGGAGAGAGAGGGACAGACAAGCAGTTTAAGTCAAACTGTAGAAGATATTTACCAAATCATTTGACATTGTATGACAAGAAAAGGTTTTTGTAATAATAAGCATCAACTCTTAACATCTGGTTTTGGTGTCAAGACAAAGACCAAAAAACCTCTGTGTCTGTTTGTGTCTGTGTGGGTGTGAATGTGTGTTAGTACCCATATTTCGGGTTGACAGCTACAGCACGAGGTCGGCTGACAGTGTGAGTGTTGTTTCCATCTGTGAACTCCCCCGACAGCAACTTCTTCTGGTAGCGTCCATCCAGCTCCATTACATGAACTGAGCCATAATAGCCATCCACCCAGTACAACTTTCTGCAGCAGACACAACAAGTTTCCATTAACATTCCTGATGTCTTGTTTTGGCCAGTCATTGTAAATAAAAGTTTTTTGGTGTTATTTTAAAGGCACAAATTTCTCATGGGAAATCAGTTGTCATATTAAAATTATATATGTATTGTACTACTTAATGTCACGTAAAACTATTCAATAATAAACCATTCATGAAACAAGAACATTTTTAAGTTCCTCCCACTTCACACACCTGCCCACCCAGTCCAGTGCCAGGCCTTCAGCTCCTCTCACGTCGTCATCCGTCACCGTCTCCCTGTCAGTCCCGTCAAAGCGCATCCTCTCAATCTTTCCTGCCCCTTCATCCAGCCAAAAAAGCCTCTTCTCATAGTGATCGAAATCTAGCGCCACCACATTAGATAGCCCCTGCAGGACGATACTCAAATGTGACCCATCAGTGGTCAAATTGCGGATGTAGTAGCGGTTGCTGTACAACAGGTATGGGGCAATGCCGCTGTTCTGACGACAGGTGCGCCCATCCGCTTCGCGTATGTACCCTGGGGCACATTTGCAGTGGTATGAGCCGACAGAGTTCTCACAGATCTGGCTGCAGACGGCGGGGGTACGAAGACACTCGTTGAGGTCCTCACAAGCTTTGCCATCTGGCATGAGTTGGTAGCCAGGGTGGCAAGAGCAGAAATAACCGGTTGGGGTGTCGGTGCAGAGCTGGGCACACTTGTGGACTGAAGGGTTTCTGCACTCGTTGACTCCTGAACAGAACGAGGAGAGAAGATGAAGTTGAGAGAAAACTGGACGAGAGGGGACACCAAATTATGTCCGTGATTGATGTAAGTGATTTTAAATTAAGTTCAAGCTCATGCAAAAGTTAACAGACAGCAAATTATTTTACAACTGAGTTCTCCAGTGAATAATAGCAATAAAAACTTTAGTTTACATCAATAATCAATGTTACATTTCTGTCTCACTCACCACAGCCTTTTTCGTCACTGTTGTCCTGGCAGTCCTTCTGTCCGTTGCACACCTTGCTGTTGTCGATGCACTCGCCTGACTTGCACATGTACTGCTGGGGAGCACAGGTGGGCTGGGGTGTGGTGCACAGGCTGTCTGCCTCATCTGAGCCGTCCATGCAGTCGCTCTCCCCATCGCAGGTGAAGAAGGCAGAGATGCAGGCTCCGTTACCACAGGTGAACTGGTTGCTCGTGCATGTATCGTAAGTGCACCCCAACTCGTCGCTGCCGTCCCCGCAGTCATTCACACGGTCACAGCTGGAGGGCAGGAGAAATTCAGCCCTTATTCAAAAGACTTAGTTTGTTTTATTGAAGATTTTATTCACTTGCACACAATTCCAACTCACTGGAAGGGAAGAAAGATGCAAAGTCCATTGGAACAGGCAAACTCGTTCATGTGGCAGGTCCGATTGGGGCAGTTCTGGAGCTCATCAGCTGCATCGGCGCAATCTTTCTCTCCGTCGCACACAAAGCTTAAGGGTACACAGCGTGGGTGGCCAGGGTGCCAGGTTGGGCAGGTGAACTGGCTGGAGCTGCAGGTACGTTGTCCTGCAGGGCACAGAGAGAGAATGAGAAGTGTCAGTGGGGAATGGATGAACTATATATCCTGAGAATATGCGAAAACCTATTTAGCTTGAAGATTTCAAGAGCACAAGAGATATAGATAAATATAGCTTATTTTTTCTAGCCTCTTGCAAATCGCACAAAGTAAACAGATAACCAGCATTACCCTCACAAATAAACGTCTAAATCCTCTCTCACCACACTGTAGCTCAGGAGCCTCATCACTGCTGTCCCAACAGTCATTGTTGCCGTCACAGACCATTGACTGAGGGATGCAGTTTCCATTGGTACAAGTGAACTGGCTGGAGCTGCATGTCCGGATCTGGTCCTCTGCACAGGAACAGACAAAGAGGTGATTTCCAGGAGGCATTAAGTTGTTTACTCTAAATCATAGAACATTAATCAGAAACAAAAAGCTGAAAAATCTGTCATAAATACATGACATATACAACAACATACTAGACACATTAAAACTGATGGAAAGTCAAAAGAGAGTCAAAAGCCTGCTCTCCTTCCATTTGCACAATAGTCCTGTCAAACTACCAAGACTGTGAATATGCTCGCTAACTTTTTCCTGTGACCTAAAAAAACATGTACAATTCTCTGAAAACAGCAGAGAACTCACCACAGGAGGGGGGTTCATCTGTCCCATCACTGCAGTCACTGATGGAGTCACACACCCAAGAGTTAGGGATACACTTCCCTCCATCGCAGCGGAACTGGTCGGGAGAGCATGTGCGGCCCGCTGTGGGACAGTGACACACATACAGTTTCATAGATTTAGACCTGTATCCATATATGCTCCTAATTAGCTGGTAAAACATGACCTTTGTGGGCCGATGGAGTTGTCAAGTGCCGAGTGTTCACTTTACCACAGAAGAGAGGATTCTCATCGCTGTTGTCTCCACAGTTGTTGTAGCCATCGCACAGATTTTCAGGGTAGATGCAGATGTTGGTGTTGTCACACTTCACCTGACCAACAGGACACGTCCTGTCAGCTGAGGAGGGCCAAGGAGGGGAAGAAAAAAATCACACAGGAACAGTGGGAGATATATGCCTCTTATTCAGTAACACAGGGTCACATCACATCTTATCATCCAACATAATCAATCCCATGATCAGCCCAATCACTACTCACGGCAGTTGATTTCATCAGAGGTGGCGTTGTCTCTGCAGTCGTTGTGACCGTCGCAGACGAAGGATGCACTGATGCAGCGTCCGTTGCGGCAGGTGAACTCAGTGGCGGGGTTACATGTGGGGAAGGGACAGCCCCTTTCGTCACTGTTGTCACCACAGTCATCCGTGTAGTCACAGACGTAGCTGAGCGGCAGACAGCGCCCGCTGTCACAGGTGAAGTCCATCGCGGAGCAGGTGTGGAAAGCTTTGAAGGAGAAACAACTGACTCTGAGTTCAAAGCTACTCTCAACTGTCTACACAAAACTAGCTATTAAACTTATTTTCTTACCACACACTCTCTCCAGCTCGTCCGAGTTATCGTGGCAGTCGTTGTAGCCGTCGCACTTCCACCTTGCTGAGATGCAGTTCCCGTTGATACAAGTGAACTGCTCCGGCTGACAGCGTTTCCCTGTGTCTTGGATGCAGTCTTTGCCGTTGTTGGCCAGGTACCACTTTCCCTGATGAGGACACTGGCACTCTGGGCCCAATGGACCTACAGGAGAGATTAGGGGAGGTGAAGGAATTTAATAATTAAGGAGAACTTCATGGAACAGAGTTTTTTTTCTTTAGTAGTGTGATTTGTTTCTGTAAGGATGTTCAAGGTTACCTACAGGCACTGAAGACTTACTGAGCAATTCAGCACCTTGTTCACCCATGTTTTTTCTTACCAGGAACACAGACGTGACTGCAGCCTCCGTTGAACTGCTGACAGGAGCTGGAGCAGCTCTCCTGCTTGGATGCAGCGTAAACATGAATGTCGTTCGGCCGGTACTGCAGGTCCTGCGCCAGTACTGTGAAGCCAGAGCCATCGTCCTTTCCTGCCCTAAAGACGCCTCTCTCAGTCCAGTCGGTCCAGAAAATGTCCTGCTGAAAGACAGTCATGGCATACGGGGACAGGACCCCGTGCATGATCACCTGTCGGTTCTCGCCATTCAGAGAAGCCCGTTCTATCTTGTCTCTGTGGGAAGAAGAGAGGCAGGGAAGTAAATGTCAAAAAAAGATTTTTTTTTTAAAAAGGATCTGCTGCTGTACAGTAGTTACAAAAGACTGAACATACAGTGAAGCATCAGCCCAGTAGAGCATCCTCTCTTTGTAATCCAGAGACAGGCCATTGGGTGTTGTCAGGCTGCTGTTGATGATAGCGGTGCGGAAGTTTCCACCCAGTGTGGCCCTCTCAATCTTCGCTGGGGAACCCCAGTCAGTCCAGTAAAGGTAACTACGCAGAACGTGAACAAAGTGGGCCAACTGATGTATTATAATGATGTTAACATGACGTTCGCTAGTGGAATAATGTTCAAGTGCTTTTACCCATAGCAGGGGTCGACAACGATGCCTCTGGGGCGGTTTGCATGGGCGATGATGGAGCGATTCATCCCATCCACCCCTATGGACTGGACATTACGTCCATAATAGTCAGTGAAGTAGAGACGCTTGTTGATCCAATCATATGCTAATCCGTCTGGATCATCCAAATCTGTGAACATAAAGCGGAGTATCACATAGAGGAGAGGATACTGTGATAATTGGAGTACAAATTATATAGCTCATAAAACGGAAGAAAACACGTTGCAGGATGGACAGTGAAAATAGATGCTAAACTCACTTGAGGTTAAAATCACAGGCGGGCTGGTGATGGATGTCGTAGAGACATAGCCAATCCTGCTTCGACCAATCCCCTTGGACTGGGTGAAGAAAATTCGCTTCTCCTTGAAGTCATAATCCAATGCCATCAAGTTGTAGCCCAAGTTCACCGTCGGATAGGGAGCACTGTGGTCCGCAGGGTCTAGCCTCAGGCTATTCAGTGTGTAGTCTGTGGTGAAAACCAGAAACTCATCTAGTCCATAACCACACGTCACTCCGTTACTGAGGAGTGACCCATGCGCACAACCACATTTTGGATTCTCCTGGCCTGGTAAGGCAAAGCAGAGATGCTGGCAGCGTCCATTGTCTTCTTGACAAGGGTTGAAGCCCACCTGGTTGGCTGACTGGGGCTGGATGTGCGCATCAAAGACGGCAACATCCATCAGCTCATCAATATTGTCTCGAATGACCTGTTAACATTGTAAATAATAATTTCATAATTTAGTGGCATTCAGTGACACTATGCCAAAGTCAGATTAGATTTGGTAGATCAGAGTTTAAATAAATCAATAGTTATTGACAAAAAATAAACTGGTGACCATGTTGATAATAAATTAAGCATATGAGAAAACAACAATGCCAAACATTTTGTTTGTTAGCCCAAACATTTTTACATCTTTGGATTTTCGATAAGACAAAACAAGACATGTTCCTATTGCCCATTACCATGGGCAAAAGGAAATTAAAAATAGCATTTTTTCCCCAAGTGTTAATAGAGTAGATCAAAAATAGAAGATTAATAGAGCAAATGTCGTAAAACTATGACAACATTGTTTTGGATTAACTTTTAACTGGTTAGGGTTAAAGATAGGACATTTTGGCCATAAATTGACTTGAGTCCCTGTAATATTTTTGCCTGAATATTAAATTATATTTATTTCTATAACAAAACATCTCATTCAAATCTTACCTCTGGCGGGTCAGTATTGGCTGGGTCTTTACTGGCCTGGAAGAGCTTCCCCAGCTTCTTATCTACCCACAGCATGTAGTTTCCAAATATAGCCATTCCCGTCGGAGAAGGATATCGGCTCCCGTACCTGATAATCTGCCTCTGTGTCCCATCCATGGCCATACGGGAGATCATATCAAGAACATCATCTGTCCAATAGAGGAAGTCATTTGTGTAATCAACGGTTAGGCCGCGGGGTGAAGCCAGGCTCTCAGATGCTAAAACTGTGCGGTTGGTGCCATCCAGCAGAGCTCGCTTAATCTTGGGTGTTTGGCCACCGTCAGTCCAGAAGAGGTAGCGAAGCTTGGGGCTCACGGCCAGGTCACTGGGCCGGTCCTGGGATGACTTGAGGAGAATC
Source organism: Scophthalmus maximus (assembly GCF_022379125.1). Lineage (NCBI taxonomy): Eukaryota > Metazoa > Chordata > Actinopteri > Pleuronectiformes > Scophthalmidae > Scophthalmus > Scophthalmus maximus. Next base: position 12,392,997 of record NC_061530.1, read on the forward strand.
ATTCGGTAGGTGGTGTTGATGGCCAGCACTTCCAGGAAGGTCTCACTCTCGAAGGCATTGGTGAAGTATAAGTTACCTGAAGAAGTGAAAGGCCAAATAGGAAGAAGAGAATATTATTGTCAGTGCAAGCAGGAACGTACACAGCTCTAGTGCTTGACAGTTTAATAGAAGTTTAGTTCACAATTAAATTAATACACTTTATTGTGTTTGGCTTCATACCTGCGACCCAATCAACAGCAAGGCCCTGGATGCCTCCTCTTCCAACGCCTGAGGTGATGACATTGCTGTAACCCCCTCCATCTGTTTTGGCCTTGAAGATGCCCCTGTATGAGGCGGAGGTGGAGTTATCAGTCCAGTACATGAAGCCAGATTCAATATGCAGGTCCAGCTTGCCCTTGATGGAGTAGGAAGCTGCAAAAGAGGGGGGGGAAAGCTACTTGTAGGAACTGATAATTTGGTATTCATAACCGGCAATTAACAGGCAGTGCAATATACAAAACAGACACAAACAGCACAACAATACAAAGTCAACATACTTCCACCGACAGGCACCATTGCCTCAGAGTGGTCTGAGCTGTTTATGTGGAAGCCACGGATGTACTTGGTGGTGGAAATGATGGCAAAGGATTCATACTGTTCACAGCGGGAGCCGTCTTGCGAGGGGTTTAAGCCTGTGGTGCAGGCGCATGTCTTTTGATTGTCAGGTTTGGGCAGACAGAGGTGAGGACAACCCCCGTTGTTGGAACTGCAGGCATTAGTGGTCCCTGCTGAGTCTGAGTTGCGAGAGAGAAGGAGAACGCGTACGTGATCATTACTTGATAATATGAGACCAGATTATTATAAATGGATAACCAAACAGCACTCAAACGAGGGGAAAAAGACTGCAATGTTTTTCATATATGACATTTTCCAAAACTTAGGCCTATAACTTAAGTCAAATGTGATGTTTAAGAGAAGATCTTTTATATTTATCTAGACTGAGCAAAATTAAATTTATTTTTTGCGATGTTTGCCTGAATATAAATGATGATGATGATGATGATAAACCGTAATGGTAAAATCCCCCATCAACACAAAAGCTACACTCAAAAGATGAAATATGAGTGACACTGATGTGTGCTGTCCTTGAGGAGGACACTTAAGCTCCTACTCACTCCCCCACTGGCAATAAATACTTGTTGCATAATATACGACTTGAAGGATGAAAGCATGAAAAAGCTCAAGGACAGACACCAGTGATTGAATAAAAAAAACAAAATCAGCAAATCCACTTACTGTCTCTGGCGTGCACTTTAAGAGCACGCAGACCAGACATGCCGCTCCGCATCACCACCATATTGGCACCGTTGTCCTTGTCCACCCTCTCAATGACCTCGTAGTCAAGGTCTGTGTAGTAGAGGTGATTCTGGTAGATCGTCAGCCCCCACGGATGGGACAGACCACTGACCACCGTCACCCGGCTCACTCCGTCCATGGTGCCACTTTCAATCTGGGCATAAAAGGAAAGAGGGCAAAGAGTTTACTCAAGGTGTTTGAATCAGGACCATTGAAGATGAAAATACAAGCAAAACATTTCAACAAAAAGTGTTATTACAAGTTAGAAAGTGCTTGATGTGAACAGATCAGGTTACAGGGCAGATATTACTTTCGTAGTGTGATATTTTGGGAAAAGTTTGACAAACTATAGCAGGAAAGGAAAGGTGGGTAAACATTTTCACAAATAAAACAGTCTTTAAGCTCACTTAAGGAGAATGAATTCCCTCCAACAGTCAAAACAATGAAATACTTTTGGTCTTAGTCAGTACATACAACTCCAGAGCCTGCTACACCCCAGTACAGTTTTGTGGTAGAGATGTCAGCGGCAATAAATCCTATGTTGGCCATGTTGCCAGTGTAGAGGTTCCTTGGGTTTCCTCCGTCCATGTCAGCGCTGCCGACCTTTGGAGGAACTCCACTGTCTGACCCCTTGTCTGTCCAAAACAATTTCCTGCAGGGAGAGGAGTGGATCTATGAAAAAAACACCTGAAGATATTCAGTTTTAGATATTGTATATAGTAATTTGACATTTTTTACAGTTTTACCCATTACTGGCTAAAGTTTTGGGTGTGTCATGACCGACATGGACATTTAGACCTCTCTGTCAGTTAGTTGTTGCTGCTCCATCAGTGCTAATGAGATCTTGGTCTATTCGTTGTGTCTTTCCAGTGCCAGCAAGTATCGCCATCAGATACACACAAGTACTAATGACCATCTAAATATGTCTGGCTTTTCTCCCCACAGAAATTGATGCGTCGTGATTTTTTTCCATTTCATGATGTCCATGCAATTGAATTCCAATAAGACAACACATACTCCATTGGGTTGTTTTATCAGTGGAACAGATGATTTACCCTCGCGCTGGATCCAGAGCTATTCCAATGGGCTCTCCCGCTCCCTCGGGTTTGCCAGTGGAGGTGATGAGGGTCTTCCTATAGTGTTGGTTTCCATCGACACGGATAACCTAAGAGCGTTGTTGGGCAAAAATAATAATAAATACAATAGTTTTGGAAATGATGGACTCTATTTTTGTCTCAAAGGGTGCTTACCTCAATGGCTTTACCAGCAGGATTAGTGTAATACATTATTCGGCTTATCCAATCAAAAGCAAGACCAGACGGTGAGCCCATGAAAGCAGCTGGCGCAAACTCGGACCTGTTAGTGCCACTGGTTTTCACTCGCCATATAGAACCCTGATATTAGGGCAAAATCAAACACCATTCATCAAAACGACCATTGTTGAGTGCTGCTACTCAAGCAATGCATGAACTAATCAAAACAACAGATGCTATTCAATTATAACTGTATTTACTGCCTGTAATAACACAATTAACCAAAGCTAGGCTCCTGAAACAGTCAATTCACTTTGTATGATAAAACATCCAGTTCCAGTATCCCTCCACTCACAGTGCTCTGCACCCAATAGACAAACTGCTCCTGGTCATCGAAGTCGATGTCCCGCCCCTGGCTGAGGCCAGACACTGGGGCCATTGCGTTGTTTGAGGGGTCAGCGGGGTCAAGAGGAACGCCCAAAATCACGGAGTCTCTCACCACCATCAAGAAGGGAGCGTCGTCTAGAACAGAATACATCAGAGGAAGACACTTCTCACACAAGGGGGATTCAAAAAGGAGGGCAGATGGGGGGAGGTGATTGGACACATCTGTCTATCATTATGCTTGAATTGTTTTGAAGCTGGTGGTCAAGAAATGTACGCCCATTGTGAGTCGCAACATTTTTCATGTAGGATATTTAGTTTGAATCAAAAAATAATGGAGGAGCTGGCTGATTTTAAATTAGTTTTGTTGTCCGTCATTTAGAAATCGCTTTTGGATAAAAGCGTCTATCAAATGAGTAAATGTAAAGTGTTGTGTATGTTATATAATAATGCTTATGGAAAACTCTGCGTATATAGTATATTTCAACAGAAACACACAACCATATTAATATCAATTAAAACTAGACCTTTTATATTCATTCACATTTTTTATTTTTATACCAATATTTCAACATGGATGAATCTTGTGAGCTTTAAAAAGTAAACGCAGTTGTCCAACACCTACCTTTGATACAGGTGCGTCTATCAGCATCCAGCTTCCAGCCCGACTGACAGTGGCAGGTGTAGTACCTGGGCCTCAGGCCGGACAGCAGGCACAGCTGACTGCACAGGTGCTCCTTGCATGGGTTGATGGCTTAACACAAAACCACAATGTCACCTTAAATCATACTCAATATCACATTTGATTTCAACATTCTCTTCCATTTGTCAAACACAATATCAATTTGTCTAGCTTGTTATGTTTTATTTCCCCTTGATTAAGTACATTTTATTATCAAATTATTATATTCTGCTATTGGTCCAACAGCTCATTTATGCTAATTACTAGAGCCCCTTGATTTGTTCAGTAAAAGGTCTATTTATCTCGGTACTTATCTGTGTTTTTATAAGAGAACTTGTATTCCTTAATGACATTTACATGCATTAGAAAGACTTTGGGAACTTTACCTGCGGGTTGTTTGATGGGATGGTCCATAACGATGCCCATGGGTTGGTAAACATTGTTCATCAGAGTGGTGATGTTGCCACCGTGAAACTTGTTCGTCTTCATCACCTTGCTGGTGTAGCGCTCCGACCAATAGATGTTGTCCTCGAAGATGGTCATGCCATGTGGGTGCTGGAGAACCTGGTGTGAGGCAAACAGGCACAGGGGTGATTTTTGACTTAATTCTGAGCTTGATAAATGATTCCTCCCCATGGGTAAAATGTCCCTTTTTCCCCCCCTTTTTTTTAACCAACCTACCATGTCACTTGCCATGACCTGATGGCGGTTGTTGCCATCATAGTCACAGTAGTCAATATATTTGAGGTAGGCATCAGCAAAGTAGACCCTGTGTGTGGTGTAGTCGAGGGCCAGGCCATTGGGCCAGTAGATCTTAGTGCTGACAATGACTCGTCTCATGGCTCCATCCATGTCGGCTCGCTCGATTCTGGGGTTCTGACCCCAGTCTGACCAGAACATCAGGTTGGTGCTAGGGAGGAAGGAGAGTTGATTACATCTTGCGACTGGATATTCTGGGGCTCAAAGCGGTTGGAAAAACACCATTTTATAAATAACCATGGAGCTAAACAATCCAAAATATATTTAGAAAAGTCCTATCTTACTAATTGCGAGGGTCCAGAACTAGTCCACGGGGGCTGGTGACATTCTTAGTGAGGAGGACTTTGCGAAAGCGACCATCTAGAGTGGACACCTCAATGCTCTCCATGACAGAGTCGGCCCAATAAAGGTTCCGAGCCACCCAGTCCACAGCTATACTCTCTGGTACCATCAAACCAGCAGAGAACACCTAGAACAACATAGACAATGAAAACATATTCCATACTGACCGTGATGAGAATATTGCTCAGCTTTGATTTCATACATCCCTATGATAACTTGTCTTACTTCCTGTCTGTCGGTGCCATTCCGGTTGGAACGCCATATCTTCTTCTGTGAGGCATCTGCCCAGTAGATTTTGGAAGTCACGCGATCAAAGTCTACTGTCACGATGCTCGAGCCGCTGATCACTGGACGCATCTGGGGTGGTCTCATATTGATATGGTTGGCGATTATCTGGCTACGCTTGGTAACCAGAAGTACAGCTGCTAGTGGATCTAAGGGCACAAAAATATCTTGTTTGGTACCAGCATCCTCTGTATCTAACAATCTTCTGCTGTGTTTGCATAAAGCATATAACTACCTCACTTTAGCATCTGTTGACATTACAAGCATTCTTTGATTTGAGCTTTATTTGTAATGTCACGCTTGTTGCTAACCTGCAGCTTTGCAGGTGCGTCCATTGGGCTCAAGGAGGTAACCATCTGAGCAGTAGCACCTGAAGCTTCCTCTCTCGTTGTAGCACTGCTGGCTGCAGAACCCAGGGATCATACACTCGTCGATGTCCTCGCAGGTCTTGGTGTCATTGAGCTGAAATCCTGGTGGACAGGTGCACTGAGCCCCAAAAGGTCCCTGGATACAACCGTGACTGCAGCCCCCGTTGTTTAGCACACAATCGTCTTGGTCTTCATAAAATGACATGACATGCAATTTAATAGTGTGTATTTATAAGACATCGAGCTGAATTTATTGTTGAAGACCTTTGCTTTGATTTTTATTTCTGTCAACTAAGTTCAGTTAAGATCAGTAGTACTGGTGTTCAATTGCGTTGAGTTTATCTTGTCTGTGCTCATTTTACATGGCATCGTGGTGGTTTTTGTCTCTTTTACCCCTTTTTCCACTGAGGCAGTTCAAGGGTCAGTTCGGAGCCAGTACCTAATCTCTAACCAGTTCTTTATGTATAGACAGCCAAATAAATTGCTCTCTGCCAGAAAAAATGGTTCCAGAGTGGCATCCAGTCTTTGCTGGTCCAGAAAAGAGAAACCCTTACGTTTGACGTGGCTCTTTGGCAGCTCTAGCCGGCATAAAAGCAAAAATGGTTCTTAAGAATTTCGCAAATTTAACCAACTCTAGACCAGCATTTAACACTAGGTTCACTTGTTCGGAAAGGCTTACAGGTAGTTGTTGTGGTTTTGCATCTGTGGTATCTTTTTTGTTATTTTATGTTTCATTTTGTATCTTGTTTGGTCTCTCTTTTTGTTGAATTGCAGTGTGTTATACTGACAGTTTTTTATTATATTTATACCCACGAGGAAAGACTAAATAACAGTGAATCAATGATGCAAGAGGTGATTATTTCTGAAACTCACTGCAGATCGGTGACTCATCGGCCCCATTGGGGCAGTCCCTCTGGCCGTTGCACACCTTGTCCAGGGAGATGCAGGCCTGGTCAGTGGGGCACTGCCACTGACCAGATGGACAAGTAAACGGAGGGGTAGGGCAGTTCTGTTCATCACTCATGTCCCGGCAGTCGTTGTCACCATCGCACAGCCAACTTGTCGGAATGCAAATTTTGTTGGTACACTGGAAGTAGTTGGACCCGCAGGTGACAGGAGGGCAGGAGTTGTGCTCATCGGATCCATCCTCACAGTCCGGATGGCCGTCACACTCCCACTCGCCTGGTACGCAAGAACCATCAGTCTGGCACTGGAATTCATTATTGTGGCAGAGGCCTGGCCCTCGAGTGGCTGTAAGGGTTCAGAGAACACTGAGCATAAAGACAGAGCTGTAATACAGTATGTATCAATGAGCATTTTATTTTATTCACATAAATCACATTTTTGTTTCAACAATAAAATATGATTGTTATTGTTAAGAGTCATAAACCTGTCAGAATTACAATTAGCGCAATAAATCATAATTACATGACCCACACTAAAAAAAATAATTTGCAGGATTCGTTTGGAAATATATAGCTTTAGTCAGCTTACGACAGTCTTGTTCATCCGAATGGTCCCTGCAGTCAAACACTCCATCACACTGATATCCCAAAGTGACACACTGGTCCCCGCTGGCACAGGCAAATTCATAGGAGGCACAGGAAAACTCTTGATGTGAGGAGGAATGGAAATAAGAGGGGAAAGATAAGTAAACAGAAACTTTTCTACATGCAACAGCAAAAATCGGAAACATCTACCTCGAAACCCTGAAAATTAATCTAAATGGCTCAATGAGGAAGTCTTCTGTCATTCATAAATGATCAAAGTAAATAAACAAGAACACAACCAACAGTGACGTTAAAGTGATTCCTACCACAGTTTGTCTCATCAGATCCATCCAGACAGTCCTGGTCTCCATCACAGACGTAAGAGCTGTGGATGCAGCGGTGGTCGGGACACAGGAAGTAGGAAGGGGGGCATGTGGTGATAGTTGAATCTACCGGTCACAGATAGAGCAGCTTTTTTCCCATGTATATATAAAAGAGGATATTTGTACATGCAAATACATAAATTGCAATCTAATAAAGACTGAAATGATAATGGATTGACGGCCGCAAACTTACTGCAGTTGTGTTCATCAGAGCCATCACCACAGTCGTTGTCACCGTCACACACCCACAGTTTAGAAATACACCTGTTGTTATCGCAGGTAAAGAAGACGTCTGCACAGGTGGTTGGGAGATGAGTGGGACAGTTACTTTCATCAGAACCATCGCCACAATCGTCCATGCCGTCACAGAGCCAGCTGGGCTGGATGCAGTGCTTATTGTTGCAGGTGAACGCTTGTGGAGAGCAGGTCGCTCCTGGAACAGACAAATGAGGAAGGTTGATGGATTAATAGTGTTTGGTCAATCATTTTTCTTCCATTCCTTGACAAACGATTTTTTTTCACACGTTCACCTGTATCTGTGCAGTTGGCCTCATCAGTCTTATCTACGCAATCGACAATCCCATCACAGCGGTAGGAGTTGGGCCTACAGCGTCCTTCATCACACTCAAAGGCGTGGTCGCCACAGATGTTGTCAGGTGGGATCACAGAGTCATCCTTGATGCAGTCCCTCTGATTGTCCTGAAGTTTCATGCCGTACGGACAGCCACACACTCGACTGAAGGAGGGAGCTGGGAAACAGAAGTGACTGCAGCGCCCGTTGGGCACCGTATTGCACCGGCTGGTAAACGCTGTCGGGAGGATGACGAAGAAGCAGTGAGAGGGTTTATGGATTATCCTATCAGCCTCACTCACCTGTTCAACTATGGCCTTGGCCCTGCAGTCATAGTTTATTCTGGTTTGATAATACATTATCATTCACTTGTAGCTCCCATTTTGTAACGCCTCTCCCCGGCCACAAGCAGTCACATCCCCATGATCCAATTCATGATTCTTAATTTACTTTACATTCTACATCAGTTACTGAAGGACTGGAGTGTTAAACTTTGTCTTTGTATGTGTGAACTTACTGCTGTGAAGGTCGGCTGTGTAGGCCTTAACATTCATGATGCCAGTGACCCCTTGTCTGATCATAATGTTTCCTCCTCCGTCCCTCTTCCTCATCTCGAACACTGCTCTGGTGCGTGTATCAGACACATAAAGGTAGTCTACACAACAAAAATAGACGGTAAATTATTTTAAAAAATGCTAGTAAAGGAGCCATTTCAGAACATGCACAATAAGTGGCTTATTATATTGTGAGGGGAAAAAAACAAGTGGCTTAATAAGTTCCACAAAGTCCAACTGTGTTAAATGTGCACAACAGTGTTTACTTAGTACTAGAAACTCATAGAGGGGAAGGATGTCGAGTAGAGAATAAAAGTTAGGAATCTATGTTGATTAAGTAACTTTTACCAGTCAAGATATTACACACACACACACACAGAGCAGAGAGGCCACAACGCACAAAGCTGTTGATTAATTAATATGTGGGAGTCATGGGGAAAGACTCGGGAACACACCTGAATAAATTGTCAAAGAGTAGGGTTGGGTGATCTGGCCGATATCGGTAAACGTCTGTCGGTTGTAGCCTTCGATGCCAATGTGACCAATCTGGTCCAGGAGGGAATCCACCCAGTACAGCCTGTCCATCCTGTCCAAGACCAATCACATAGTAATTCATCAGTGGATTTAAAGGGACAGTCCACAGAAAAATAAACTAAAGTATTTTATCCCTTGAATTGTTCACAGAAATCGATTAATATCACTGGACTTACACGTAGTCCACGCAGAGCCCGTATGGCCATCCCAATGTTGTGTTGACCAGGGGAATAGCATTGCTGCCATCAGTGATCCCTCTCATGATGACCGCTGGACGGTACCAGTCAGACCAGAACAAGTAGCTGTCAACATGTGTTGAGACACAGAGGGGGACAGATTTGTTTATCATCAGTAAAGCTGAAATACAAAAAAATCACTTATACCAGATATAATTTTATTGAATCATGAACCCTGAATGTTTTCAATTATAATTACAATAGACCTTACCTTTTTCCTTTGAGTAGGACAAATCTAAACTACGAAAATTGTGTAGATTACAGTACCATTTTTTTACTAAATATATTACATGCAGGACAAAAATATTTCTGCGCTGCCATTACTAGACCAAAATATTCAAGGACAAAGGCTGTAAACCAGTGAATGTGCTGTGCTGTGTAATTCATGAGGCGTCCCAAACATTCTCTAGTATATACGCCTGATAAATTTGAACACTCACCCAGCACTCGGATGCACTGCAATTCCCTTTGGGTTTCTCATTCCAGTCACAATGTCTCGTCTGGATTTGTCCTCGACTCTGAAGGCCACCACCGACCTGTAGGTGCTTGTGGTCCAAAACAAAACATTGGAGGTCCAGTCATAAGCCATGGCATCGACTATTCCCACTCTGTAGCCCGTCAAAATCTGTTGGACTGAGAATGCGTAAAGACAATCAGCACAGTGAGATGTAACATAAAAGCATTATGAGAAGAGCTTTGAAAGACAAAATGTAATGGTATGGTTATATCCTATTAGTAATACATTTACTTACTGGAACCAATTTTGCTCCGTAGAAGATATTTTTAATATCGGTGTCTCATTACATAAATGTGATAAATGCTCACCTGTGCCATTGAGGTTTGACTTGTAGACAAGGCCTCTGGCCCTTTCGTTGTAGAAAATAGTCCCCTTGTTGCCGTCAAACTCTACAGCAGAGCCAGAGAAGGAAGGTCCAAGACCTGTGAGGGGCAGGGTGACATCCTCCTGGAGGGACACATTCAGTGGGATTCCCCGCACCGCGAGAGAGGTGGCCAACAACAAAAAGTCCTTCAACTCTGTTCAAAGAATGAGTGGCAGTGGTTATTGGCAGGAAAACAGACTCTCTAAACAATTAAATATTAAATCATATTCCCTGTAAATTGAGATCAAAACATTTGAGAAGATAAAATATTTTCTTATGAATGCACATCATATCTTAAAGCAGATGTACATTTAAAAATAAAAACAATTTTAAGGATGATTTTGTTAATAACTAGGTATGGTATATATAAGATTTTTATAATACCAATAAAATACCTCTCTTAATATAAAATGAAATATGTGAATATATATTGTAAATGTCATTATTTAATTGTATTATGACTAATGAAAAAGGTCTGATCTGATCTGACAACAGAACATGTAAAATTTTGTTGTTTGAGTAACTTCACAACTCAAAATATCAGGTAATTTATCCCTCGATCAAACAAAAACTCACTAAAGCAGGTCCGGCGGTCAGGCTGCAGGTCGTAACCATGGCGACACTTGCAGCGGAAGCCCAGGCCTTCGTTGTCGGAGCGGTGACTCAAGACACAAATGTGCTGACAGCCGCCATTGTGCCTGCCACAAGGGTTCATCACTGTAAGACACGACAGATGTGGTCATTTCATGACAGCACTTTTTTCAGCTTGATGCAGTTATGGATGAGACCCAGAGAGCGTGGAGTGATAAAACTAAAAAAAAAGCGTTGTTTTTTGAATGTACAATGGTTTCAAGTGCGCTTCCTCACCAACAGGTTGCAGGACAGAGGTTGAGACTACAACATGACCCGGTCTCTTTGTGGTACGATAAAGGAGTGAGGGGTTGCTGCCGTTGAACCGGTTGGCTCTCACCACACCCAACTTGGCCCAGTCAGTGAAGAATATGTGGTTTTCAAACACAGCAATTCCAAACGGATGCGGAGCCTGGGTTCCACCATTGAGAACTATTTTCCTGGGGACACAGCAATACCACAAAATGACCATGAAAGATGAAGCAACATGAACGCGTCAAATGAGTCGGTTGTGTAAAGTGATTTTCAAGATAAGGTGAAATCTGACAACATTTTAGTGAAACCTTTACCTATCCAGACCATTGTAGGTGACAGTCTCCACAGTGTCAAAGTGGCTGTCAGACCAGTAGACCCTCTGAGTGACAATGTCAAGGGTGATTCCTGTCGGAGTGCCCAGTCTGCCCTTCACCAGCTCGAAGCGATTACTGCCGTCCATGAAGGCGCGCTCAAGCTTCATCTGCTCATTGCCAGTGCCCTTGTCTGTGAAGAACATGTAGCTGCAAACAAACCAAAAAAATACAGTCATACAGGTTGAAATTTAGGTAAAATATCTTACAATAACAGATTTATTAGTACTTTAACAGGATTCATTTGAAATCGTGTAGAGTTGACCTCTGATGTATTTTGTATTTTAACATAAATTGACTTATGGTAATGATAATGGCAACAAGTAAACATGTTATCACCCACAGATGACATTAAGTAGACCAGACTCTACCACTTCGGATCTTTCCTCCAACTTTCATTTAAATGAAAAAGAAAAAAAACTCAAAACAGTGTTTTAATCGAATTTTTTTTCGAGGATCTTCTCGTGGTATAAGAATATGTATTAATTACATACATAGCAATTAAATCAGATGTAATTGACATGCTCATGTAATGATGACAGATATGGTTTGCCACATGTGTGCCAGTCTCAGCAGCTTCCCAAGCAGATTTCCACGACTCGTGGCAAGCGTTTAAACCCACCCCACTGTGGGGTCCAGGGCGAGGCCATGAGGTGTATGCAGGTTTTCAGCCACCAGCGTGACCCGATTCCCTCCATCAAAGTCACACATGTCAATGCGCTCAACCATGACCTCTAAGACATAGAGTTTGAAGTTGATCCAGTCCACAGCGAGGCTCTGAACGTTATGGACTGCAGCAGTTAGAACCTCCTTGATGTTACCCCCATCATAGTCAGCAGAATATACCTGGAAAAACAACAAAAAAGGGTACTGTCGTATTGCTCCAGCGTCTTACTCTTAAGGAGTTTAGTCTTGCTTCAGCAGATCTTCCAAGTAGGCCACAGAAACTAATGCTGCTGAATTACAGTGGTGAAGTTCTGATAAACACACATTTACATTACCTAACTTGCATTCTGCAATCATATAAAGAAGCTATGACAAAGGTAATGAGAAGAAATCTGTCACAAACACAATGATCCGGCTGACCTTTCTGGTATTTGTATCACTCCAGAAGACTTTGTCACTGTGCCAGTGGTAGGCCACCCCAACAGCATAACCTTTGCCCTGAGATGGCACTAAAACTCTTTCAAAGCGTCCGTGTATATCGGCCATCATCACATCACCCCCGTTTGTGAAAATGAGTTGTGGTATTCCAGCTGGAAAACATAGGTACCAGACTTCAGCAGTTAATTTATTTCAACAAGGTATAGTAATATTACATGTGATATTACTGTAAAAACAATATACATAGCACTAAACACACAAAAAACCCACCACTGTCATTGTTAAGCATGAGAAAAAATGTATTTTAGTAAACCTAGATTTTGTGTGAACATAAAGCTCCAATCAATCTTGTGTGTGTTAATGTACAACATATCAGTGGTCACTTAAGTATTGACTATGTGCAGAAGCACATAAGTTTTGTATAAAGCTACTGTGTGACATGTGACTCTCTGTACCTGATATATTGGCTTTGCACACATGACCCTGCTCCAAGAAGTATCCATTAGCACAGCTACAGTGATGTGTCCCAGGACGATCTTCACACAGCTGGTCACAGATCCCCCAGATCTGACAGTCATTATAGTCTGCGCAATAAGAAAATAAAAAAAAACAGCCATTGTACATGTTTTAGGCATTAGGATGATGATCTGTAACAATTGTTGAGAAAAAATAAAGTTAAATTAAGTCTATAATTTCCGTTTTTCCATAAGAAGCTTTCTCAAAACTGTGTATGTTGTAAGTACCTGAGAATCTACTGCCATCAACATCACGACAAATGTAGATATACATCAAAAAACTTACCAACACAGGAACGACTGTCATTGGCTACAATGAAACCATCAGGGCAGTAGCAGGCGCCTCCTTGAGGAGTTGGGTGGCAGATGAACTCGCAGCTCAAGGTGGAGCACCGATCCAGGCCTGTGGATAAAAATTAAATAAGTCTGCATCATAGTAAAATCTAGGTACCGTCACTTAAGGTTTTTACTATCATTATCATCTATGGAGCCTGGCATGCCAGAACTTTATTATGAAAAACACATGACCAGCATTATAGCCATCATTAAATGGAAATTACCAAAAAAGGTTTATGTCAAACCAGCTGTGAGGGCAGTGATAAGGAAGGTAGATTATGAAGTTATGATTATTTTACAGCCTTAACAGCTGACTTCTGAGAATTTTCACTGTTGACAAGAAAAGTATACAGTAAGTATGCAAACAAAGCAGCCTTTTTGGAACTCATATGTGTAGATTTCTCAAAACCCATGTGAAAATAATTTACATCTGTGTGACTTACTGCAGGTTTGCTGTGCTGTAGAGTTGGTCTCATCTGTTCCTCCAGGACAGTCAGGTTTGCCGTCACACACTTTGCCCACTGGTATACATGCTGTTGAGCTTGGGCATCCCCATTCGCCAGGGTAACAGTCTCGAGAGTTACTATCTATAAAACCACAGAAACAATATTATTAGAAATCTTTCCATGGGCCAGTTTTTTTAAGTGATTTAAAAAAAGGCAAAACAGTGTTTTAAATTTTGACGATGAGTCAGAATTTTGCCTTACTAACTTTTGAAGAGTGGATTCTAAAACTCGACAGTAATTTGAGATGAAAAAAAACTGCTCCATGAAATATAAATTTCAGATGTCACTTTGGCATGTCAATTAACCTATTTCCAAAATATATATTTCCTTACAAGCCAAGTCTTACAAAGTCTTTAGTTTCTCATAGTATTTCTAAATCCTATCAAATGAAACTCCTCAGTTATACTAACACAAGTCCTGCTTGTGCAATGCAGAATATAAATCGTCATGTTGACACTGAATTTACTGTCCAAAATATTAGACAACCTCTGAGTTCAAATTCTCTCACCACATCCTCTCTCATCACTGTAATCCCCACAGTCGTTGAACTTGTCGCACACCCAGTGCTGAGGAATGCAACGACCACTGGAACACGTGAACTCACTGCCACTGCAACTCTGGTACGCTGCGGAAATAATAGACAGAATTCACATTTATTCCAGTTTATCTTCCTATAAACTGCAAATAAAATATTGCCAATCCAACATTGAAGTAACAAGGATAACTTATTTGTTTGACTACCAGTTGAGAGTGGGAAAATTAATATATTCACAAAGTGTATAGGAGAATTTTGGGAGTATATATATATCAAACTGTGGTCTGTTGGGTCAGTGTCCTCCTTACCGCAGCCATGTTCATCACTGCTGTCCCCACAGTCATCCCAGTGGTCACAAACAAAGGAATGTGGAATACAGTAGCCATTTGCACACTGATACTGGTGGATGGGACAGTGTTGAGATGCTGAAAATAAAACAATCAAACAATCTGTTCATACAATCTGTTAATTATTTAGATCCGCTAGAGCTCAACCTGCTTCCAACAAGCTAAACTAAAGCAACCTTAGTCTGTCCAACAACAAAACAAGCTGCAACCCATGGGTCACCACAAATCACAAGGAAGCTACATTTAAAAAAAGAACCAAAGTCACAAATATTGAGACTTTAATGCCTTAATCTAATATTCCTGGCTGCAACCATGAAAACAACATATGGCTGATAAAATTTACCACAAAGAAGTTGAACAGAGCTACATGACCTACAGTGTTATGGACCATTAAATCAAGTTAAAACAGAACATGTATAGTAATAATGCACAATTGAGTCATTTCCACCCCCAGTTTCTGCCTCTCATGCCTACTGATAATTTAATGTTTTGTTAAACTTATGCTGCCTTTGTGTACCCTTGAAATCATCGAAAATATGAGTTGCCCACTTGGAAATTGCACGTGAACGTCCCCTCAAACACGAGCGGGGAAACTCTGAGATATATTTGATACCCGAGACGGGGTGACCAGAACCATTCAACACCATTTTAATCTGTAAACTATGTGCACTTAACTTGATCTAGACCAATGCTATGTATCGTTGTAAGCAGTTGAACATGACATTCTTGTGCTTCGGGCTCCACACGTGGGAAGCAGGATCTCCCAACTAACACACGAAGGCAGCACAAACTGCGCTAACGCTAGCTACTTCCGCCGCAGAGCTAGAAATCAAATGCGTCTATTTTTTTCTCTCCGCACTTCTAGAGGGAAACATATTTTTGACAACACTTACGTTTGTTTTGAAGACACTGTTAAACTGTCGAAACGCTAATTATCCAGCCGGAGTGAAAAATACTCTGTCTGCTGCACGATAACAAAGATTATTTTTCCTCTGATCATTTGTTTGTTTGTTTTATCGTACCCCGGACCGCCGGGATCTGACGTTAGCTAAAAGATGGCGACCGGAAGTCACTTCCTCTTTGGCAGCGGCAATCAGCAAAATAAGAATAAGAACATATAATTATAATTGTAATATTAGACGATACAGTAATAATACAATATGAATGTGGGCTGTGTGAAAATATAAATAAATACAGCGACAGTAAACGTGAAATGTGCAATGCAGTTTAACGCATTGCTGAGCAGGGTGTTGTAACAGACAGCATTTTTGGGGGTTTTATACCTGATAAAAGGGAGTACCGAATAAATGTGATGTACCTAATAAACTTCCAACTCAGTGTACTGTAAATGACCTTTACATTCTGTCTATGATTGAAACTTGAAGCAGAACATTTTAGAGGTGGATCTGAGATGCATAAATCTGGGAGTGGTATTTTGTTTTTTAAGATTAGCATTTTCCTCTTACTGCATTCCAACCCTAATTTCAGAAACTCTGATATTCACATACAGGCACATCGAGGTTCGCTCTGAGTCTAGTTTACTCACTGCAGTTGAATTCATCGGAGCCATCTCTACAGTCCTGTAGTCCGTTGCAGTGCTGAGAGTTGTTATAACAGGCCCCATTAGCACATGTCTTCTCAGTGCAATGAGGATAGTCTGCACAAAAAACAAAGAAACTTTGATTCCAAGACAATTATTCTTATTGAACAAAATGACTAGACCATGTATGAATTAAAAAAATCTGACAATATACATCAGTATGCTAAGTCTTACTGCAGCTGTTCTCATCAGAGTTGTCGAGACAGTCCTTCATGTGGTCACATCTGTATTTGATGGGGATACACTGGCCCTCCTGGCATGTAAACTGGTCTGGACTGCAGGTCCTTCCACCTGAGCCAAGAGATGTGAGTGGGTTTTATTTCAAAAGGCCATGTTGCAGGAGAATCAGACTTTCAATTCGGAACATGCAGTGACAAAATGCTCTTAGGGCAAATTCTTGACTTCAGTTTAAAGACATTTTATTATATATTATAGACCATTTTTGTTTGCATTTCCCGATATTTTCTTGTTTTCTATGAATCTTCAAAAAGGAAGAATAGCATTATATTTGGGATTTTTTTTTTAGCATTTTAAAATTCAGATTGTGGTGTAAAAAAATTGAATTTGTATTTTAAGTTTCATTTGAACCCCACGAAGATCAAAAAGCTTGAGATTTACACCACTTAGTGGTTTTACTCTTCGTTACATCGCATGAACAGTCAGCTTTGTGTACTTTTTGGTGTTCATACATGCTTTACTTTGAGCTGATCTTCAATATTTATTGTAGGAGTTTTTGAAATGCACAAGGTATGACTATAGTCAACATCCTCCCATACAAAACAGCTACATTTTCTTCCTTAACAGCAGGGAACCGGTTGTCAGTCTGCATACCACAGGTTCTTTGTTCATCTGAGCCATCGATGCAATCTTCTTCCCCATCGCAGACGAATCCCAATGAAATGCATTCACCACTTGTCACACACTTAAATTCTTGGGAGGTACATGATGGACTTGCTGCCAAAAAGAAGAGAACAACTGAATAGTTTACACACAAATAATAGTGCTTATAGGGTCTATGTTTGAGTTTGGTTAAGTTTCCATACAACTCTCAATGTTGCTACTGTCTGTGTTTTCAGTGAGTGGTTGAAATACTTACGACAGTTTAACTCATCTGAGTCATCTGTGCAGTCTTTGGTCCCATCACACCTCCAGGCTATGTTTATGCATTGTCCACTGGTGCACTGGAACTCCCCACTTCCACAGCTTCCTGCAGAAAACACACGCAGAGGCAAAAAGATCTGTCATCACTTATCGTTTTATGAGTGTAATGTGGTCTTGTCCTGTAAAGGTTTTTGTAAGAGAGGTAATTTGCACATTAAACATCGTTTAACATGCTCTCAGTTATGCTGCACTTTCAAATGTCTGATATCCATGTAAAAATGTATTTTATTGTTTCTTTAACAAATGAGTTACTATTTTTATGACAACTGTAGCATTGAAACCATCAAAACATGTGATTTGGCCTTTAAAAGGTGGTTAATTCCTCACCTTGAATGAACAATCCATCGTTTGACCTTACAGTATCCAGCCAATAGTTGATGTCTGAATCACCTCTCAGATATGCACTTTGTATCCATTGTGTCCATTCATAACTTTCCAATAAAAGGTCATTACTAGCAGTCAGGACCCCCAAAAATTGAATTTTAAAGTTTTTTTACTGTAATTTGTACATCTATATGGAACTGAATTGAATTGGTTTCTAGGTAATGTAAAATACCAGTGCCCTTAGTTCAGGATTGCCATCAATATGCCATTATTTAAGAGGCAAACTGTTCCCTTATATATAACCTTTTAAAATCACAGCAGTACATACATTTCAAAGTCAAAGTGAATAGTTTCGGAATAGCAAAAATGATCAATTATTATATGATTTTAAAGCAATACTGTTTTTTGTTTTTGTCCGGACACAAACATTTCTGTGCAGCGGAAAAAAGTTAAAGCAATGATGAAATATTACATCTATTTAAACTCAACATTTTGGTCAAAATAGTGATCATCCCCAAAAAAATGGAATATTTACCACCGAATAATTATTATTCTTCTCAAACTATTTGCATCCCAATAAGCTTTACCAGATTGGTTATTAGAAAATGTGTTGTTTTAAGATCAAGAATATACACATACCTTGAGCAAGTTGGATTCCTTGGGACAGCAGTAGAAAAGACAGTAGATGACCACAATTAAAGGCCATATTTAAATTCTCCGCCTTCCTCTGCAGTTTTCTTGTGTTCAGGTGTAAATTTGAAAAGTTTGTACACGCTCATTCTAAATCTCCATCCTGACTGAATTAGTAGGAGGAAGACTAAGACTGTGACTGAGACGTATAAACCAGAGTAAGCAGCTGACCAGTAACGTGACACGGAGTAATATGGCTTTTTATGGCTTTCTCCTTTACATAAACTTCATCTAAGATTAACTTTTACCTTTTGGTATGTTGTCTACATCAGCAAGAAAGAGTAATTACTCATTTTTGTATAAAAATGCAGCAGGTAGTTTACCCTCTCTCTATTTAAACCAGGGTTGATAAAGTCTACATAGAGTGCTTTTTTAAAAACGAATGCATCTGCATACAAAATGTACATTTCAGCAGAAATTAAATGGAGGATTCACTTGATAACAGATAACCAAAAAAAAAGTGTTTTCACCCCAGTCCAGATCAGAATAGCACAATTTAAATCTGACCATTTTATAGGTCTAAGCATGGTTTGCACACTGATATGTATAAACTGCTATATGGCAAAAACAGTGTATAAGGATGTGTGTGACACCTATATGATGAATTGTAACCAAATACAAGGCTAGGGGGTGGTGGACAATATTAGTGCTTTAGTATTGGGATGTACTGTACAGGTACTTCCTTTTTAATACGAATGTGCTACTGTTATGTACAGCCACATAGGTATCTTTACAATGACCGAATTGCCACCATTAATGAACAGTACAATAACAAAACTGCATTGCAGGTGGTGTGAGGAGAACTTTATCATCAAATCAGTGCCACATCACATTATCATATTTACACTTATTAAATTACCTGGTGACTGGCAGCTTCTGCAGGCTCATTCTTTATTGTGTTTTGCAACGTGTGGCCTTGCAAAAGAAAGATTGCTTGATTGGTTTATTGTGCAGAGGAAACAAGAATATTGCTCTGCCGCAAAGAACAAAAAGTGGTCGCAGTTCTTACAGAACAAATTATGCTAAAATGCTGGATGAATGAAAGGCCCTTTGAGATAATTATTGTATGTTTATGCCCCTCAGAACGGTAAAAGAAAACTATAGTGAAGTCACAGTCCATCTGCTCTGTCAGGAGCCACACCAACAATTTATCAATTCAGGTGTAAAATTCCGAAACACAGATTCTTTGTTCCTTGAACCTGTGTGTTGCCAGTCATGGTTATTTAACATCATCTATTTTACTGCCTGCTGTTTCTGTAGCCACTGTTTCTCTAACTATAAATAACATTTGTAACAACGTTTTTAATGCTGACACACAAAATCCATAGATCAACAGTTATGCAGAAGGCTTCATTTATCCCAAACAGAAACTCACAAAATATTACTAACCAAAGCAGCAGACTTGAGGACAAATCAGTAATTTGCAAGAACTCTTTGTACTGTACCTAACTGTACTGTAAATCAAAATATGTTTGGACTATTCCTTTTGAAGGGACATGTCTTGATCATGTGTTTAAAAGATGAATTAACTTATAACTTATTTGTCAATCTTATGTAACTAAATCCTGTGAACACACAAGCCTAATGCAGTGTATTATATTTCATCTCTGTCTTCACCACTTGCATAACAGTTTTGAAATCTTTCTCTGTTATTTGAACTTTGGCTCACTCTAGTGGCAGTACCAACAAAGACACTGTCTTGGCATTACCGTGTGTAAATCTAAAATATATATGATCTGTTTATTACTTTAATATAACTGTAACTTACACATGTAACACACAAAAAGCGAAAAAGGAAACTGACCTGCCTTCTCATGTTTCCTTCAGTGAAAGAATCCATGACAAATCAGAAAAAGTATCAGGTCCTTTATTTCAGAATGATAATTTTCAATGTATTTGAACCTGGTAAAAAGAATGAATTATCAGATAATACACAAAGGAAAACTTAAACAATATATTATATGCTAAAATATTTCTGAATATTGCTATTTTAATGGCATTCATGGAATAGGTTAAACATAAACAAAATATACTCTCCGTTATACAAAATATGAAATTTCAATGTCGTAAACATATCACACAAATTACATTGGAATATTTAGAGGCCCTGATTTGAGGGAAGAACTCATACGTATTACTAGGAAAAAAAGAAAACCTGTCTCATTCACAAAAACATGTTCAATCTGGTGTTACGCATGAACTAGACTCATCAGAAACCCTTAATACTTAACATTTAAAACAAGTGTTTGTAAATTCATAGACAAGAGAAATATCCTCATTTCAGAGCATCACTTTGATGCTGTTAAATAAGTCACATTTTAATTGACTGGCACTAAAAATGTTGAGAAACCTTTGAAAAGTTCGATAGCGTTTGTCATATCCCAAATTTTCATAAAGATTAGATGAGAAAAGGCAGGAATGGTTATGACAACTTATAATTGGTCAGAATAGATTCAACACCATGAAGTTGAGACTATAATATATTCCACAAATGCAGTGACCCCGTTCCGTGACTCTGACATCACCAATTTCCCATTGTAAGTGGTGAAAGAAGATAACAACCCTTGTTGCATAAAGCCTATGCAACCATCAAGCTTTTGTTTATATGACTCTTACTGTGCAGTAATGGGATATTAATAGTGGGTTAATATTTGAAGGGGGAAAATAATTCTGATTCTGTCTCAAACAAAAAGTCAACAAGTTTTTGATCTGGGTAAACATCTTTTGTGGTTTATCATTAGTTCGACCATTTTTCATTGTTGTGCACGTAGTAAGGATTGGCATGGCCCTGGTTCTGTGCATACGGGTTGTTCTGAGCTCGATCCTGGGCATATGGGCTGATCTGAGGTCGATCCTGGGCATATGGGCTGATCTGAGGTCGATCCTGGGCATATGGGCTGATCTGAGGTCGATCCTGGGCGTATGGGTTGTTCCGTGGTCGTACCTGAGCATACTCGTTGCCCTGAGGCCGAGACTGAGTGTATGGTACCATATCATCTGGGTCGTCGTAGAGACGCTGATAAAAAGTAAAATGTCTTCATTAGTGAATTGTAAAATCAAGCATGTACAGTACACCCCTGGTTTTCTCTTCTTTAACCCAGCAGCACACTTTCATTATTTTGTTCTCTCTGGTCCACCAGCTACACCCTTTTAGGAAATTGCTTCAACATTTCATAATTCTTTAATTTACCCTAAGTACTCTCCCACATTGCCCCTCTTTGTACAACAATCTCACACAGAGCCGTGCTCACCGAGTTCCTGTCCACAGAGATCAGGTTTTGCCGACTGTTGCTAGGAACCATCTCCAGGTTGGTCCTGCTGTCCCAGCTGCTGGTGGTTGTTGTTGCCCGTGGGATTTTAGGCACCCCAGCATTGCCATAGGCTGACCCATTAAGTGAGGGTGCCTGGCTGTTTGCCAAGCTGCTGTTACCATTGACCAATGGTAACTTGACAGGAGAGTGACTGACATAAGGCTTACCAATATCTTCTTTGCTGTTCTTCTTGGTTTTCTTCTTTGAGCATCTAGCCAGATTAAATAAAGGCATATTAGTCTACTTTTATAGTTACCACATTTCTGTATTATAGTCCATATTTACCATTTATGAATGGATGTCCACTCATTCACAAAATGTGTTTATTTTTTAAATCACTAAACTAGGGTACAATGTCCCAATAAAAAAATGGTTAATAAAAACACAAATTAACCTGGTTACATAAAGGTTTATGTGCAAGATGACTGGGAAAAGAACATAGCACAAACATGACAGAAGCGAAAATGCATGATGGGAAGTGGGTGGATGAACAGATAAGACCCTCACTTGACTGCCACTATAGGCAGAATGATGAGTGTGATGAGTAGGAGTCCCCCGAGCACGGAGCCAACGATCACCAGTGTCAGCTTCCAGGCTGTAAACAAACACAATAACAAAGACATTAATAACTGTCATGGAAATTATGAACAGGAACCGATTGTATCTGATTGTAGGGTTATGCAAATGTTTACAGGTGTCATAAAAAAAGGGGTTGCTCCTAAGTCTGTCTCTTTAACCAGAAAGACAAAGAAGAAGAAAAAATCAAGTCTCGGTTGCATTGTGGGTAATGTAGGCACCAGATGAGGGACTGCAGTGGTTTCAGACACTTACTAATCATTAACCTTTTGCATCATGACAGGTGTTGAGTTGCAAAACGGTCAATTCTGATCCTTTTGTCAAATTGCCTATCTTGAATCTGACAATGTTAAAGGAGTGCCATATTATATTGGTGAAGTGCTCTCTAACTGCATTTCAAAACATCATCATCGAGTACAGAGTATACCGTAACCTTACTGTAACTGATCATTCTTCATAAAGTGCCATGATTGATTTTTGACAACAATTTTGAATCATTGTTTTCAAATGCCGATACTGCATATTCATTTTTAAAAAATAAATACAGAATGACATTGTTAATCATTTCTGTTGCTGTTGCCATCACTGTCTAACAGTTCCATACTCACATTCACTGCAGTTCAAACCAGAATAGCCAAATGCACAACTGAAAGACAAGAAGAGTGGTTAATTTCACAATTTCGATTGACACCTATACCTTTGACAAAATATGGGTAGGTAGGTGAGAGTGGAGGGATGGAGGGAGATACACAGGCAGATAGATACTGTAATCATTTTAGAACACGTGAGGACATTTAAGAACTTACGGGACACATATGAGAGAATTCTCTGCTTGCAGCCCACTGTCACAAGCTGCAAAATAAGAAAATGTTTCAGTTGTTTGTATTTTAGTTCAACTGAAATTAGCATACAACTCACACACACACACACACACACACACACACACACACACACACACACACACACACACACACACACACACACACACATACACACACACACACACACACACGCACACAAACTCTTACTCTCTTTCTCCAACTCTCCCTCATCTGCTAAATGCCCTTACCAATGCATATTCTGTCACTGAAGTCTGTCTTAATGTAGTTACTCTTACAGGTACACTTAAAAGTTCCATCTCCCGACTGGCACTCTGTGGTCAGTTTATGGCAGGGATTCTTATCACACAGCTCTGTATCTTTAAAGGAAAGAAACACAAAGAGATGGCCTCAGTACACCTTACACAAGTAAAATCTTACAGCATTACCAAAATGCACAAAGATTTAAACATTTATGACATCCTGACTGAAATGTAGAGCATACTGTGAAAGCAGTAGAGAAGCAGAGAAAAATTACTGGACTACATGATCACTGTGCTTTGACAGCATTTTAAAAACACTACACCAGTCTTTTAGAAGTTTGGCCGATTGGTCACCTTATCCAACTACCTATCTGATGTGAGGATTGGTACTAAAATAGAAAGCTGTTATGTGCATGCGAATAAAACAATGTGCAATATGTTGAATAATAATAGCTAATATGATCCATAGAGTATGGCCAATCCTTATCCTTATCATACCCCAAAACACAAGATTGTGTAAAAGGGAAAATTACATTTTTTACCCTAAAGTGTCACGTAAAACAGATCCATTTAGAATATTTCCAAGAAAGTGTGAAAATCCAATGTGTCTCCGATCTATTCTAAGTAATCGCAGAAATATTGCAGAACAGAAAGATGTATAAATACACCGCCCTGTTACTGTTGTTTACTGCAGCGAGCAAAGTGAACAGCACTAATCTGATCCCTATGGATCAGACAAATACATACTAGATTCATGTAATAAACTTACCACTGAAAGATGCGCCTGCCAGTTGACAGCCTTCACATTTACTGGCATTGACCATCTTACTGTTAATTTCATCTGTTGTGATGGTAGAATTTGTGGTGAAGAGGATCTCGATTGATGCATTGATCCCTTGCTGTGACTTTGACCTAACTTTGCTCTGCACAAGTGGCCTATATGGACAGAAATTACACTCATTATATTCCTATTCAGTATAATATACTGTTAAAGGTACTGTAATAAGTATGCTTTTAGATAAATAGACAAACAGGTGGTAAACGGTATTCTCATTCTTACTGGAGACTTACTCGAGTGTGAGCACTGTAACATTAGAGTAACCATTAGGTGCCGTGAAAACAGTTGCAAGCTGTGCGGAGAAAAGAAAACACCATTTTGTTTAGGTCATTGTCTGATTGGGAATACAGCCCTTCAGATCAATTGAATTTCTTTAATCATTTTGGCTTTACTGTAATAAATACTGTGCAACAACACAGTATAATTCATGACCAGATGCATCAGAACTCCCCAAACAGTTCTTCGGGGTGATTTTGCATCAAAATTCAAATGCTTCAAAAGGACAAAACAGTTGAAGAGTAAGACTTATATATCATTTGTTAATTCCTCCAAGATTCAGTTGTTATATACTCATTGCTATTCACCAGATAGTCACAATCCGCCACAGTCTACTGTTGGTTAGAAGATCGACTTCAAAAAATAATTAAGAAGCAGCTGAGGGGCGATGTTTACCCAGTGCTTGTGCTGTATATAACGCAGACATTGCTAAACTTTTACCCTTCACTCGTCTCTCTGTGTGTGTGTGTGTGTGTGTGTGTGTACACACAGAGAAACTCAACAGAAAATTATTTCCCATCATATTATAACACAAGTGACCTCCTTCCATATGTTGAGTTATGATGTACACACACACACACACACACACACACACACACAAACACAGGGGCGAAAACAATACGCTGTGTCTGGTCACACTGGCACGCAGGGTAATTAAATGGGTGCAAATCATGGATAAATGCATCAGGCATAAGAGATATCAAAACATACAAGCTACATGTGTGCATTGTTTTCAAAGCCAAGCATTTAGAAAATGTCAACAAAGCCACATTAAAAGAGAAGATCAATTGCTTACCTCGTTATAAATAATTTGTGAGGCCTCGTTAAATTCTGGTGATCCCTTGATTTTCATGTTTGGATCATATGTTAATTTAGGCAGGGCTAGTTGTCCAGGGAAAACTTTAGCTGAAATAGAAAAATATATACTCTTACAAGATAAGCTACAAAACGTTCCTGTCATAACCATTTATTTAAAAGAACAGTTCCAAGATTTGTTGGGAAATGATGTTTCCGTCCCAAATGTCCTGGACATCTCCACTCCCAGAAAAAAACTATTAATTTATGTTTTTATCCAATCACTTTCTCATGGATTAACAAGATCATAATGGTAGAATACAACCAAATACTTACCATTCTCACAACTTTGTCTGATATAATTGTAGTTCTCACCAGGCAAGCACAAGCACACAAAGGTTCCTTTGGCACGAACCTCACAAGTGCTCCCCTGGCCACATGGGTTTATATCACAAGGTCCTTTGAGGATAAAGGTAAACACACACTCGTATAACAATTTACAGCATTATGTGAGCACCGGAAGAAAAAAAAAATTCACATTATGGACACTGGAGGAATAATCTGTGGGCTTTGTGTAAGAACTAATGTTGTTGAAGGGCGTTTTTGATGGACCAACCGAACCTGGTGCTGTTGTTGAAGAAGGTACAGGCGTCGCGGATGAACCCACTGAACCTGGTGTCATCGTTGCAGAAGGTGCCAGGTTTGTGGTCGAACCAACCGAACCCGGCGTCACCGTTGAAGGAGTCTTTGTGGTCGAACCAACCGAACCCGGCGTCACCGTTGAAGGAGTCTTTGTGGTCGAACCAACCGAACCCGTCGCCACCGTTGAAGGAGTCTTTGTGGTCGAACCAACCGAACCCGGCGTCACCGTTGAAGGAGTCTTTGTGGTCGAACCAACCGAACCCGTCGCCACCGTTGAAGGAGTCTTTGTGGTCGAACCAACCGAACCCGACGTCACCAGTGACGGAGTCTTTGTGGTCGAACCAACCGAACCCGACGTCACCAGTGAAGGAGTCTTTGTGGTAGAACTAACCGAACCCGTCGTCACCGTTGAAGGAGTCTTTGTGGTAGAACTAACCGAACCCGACGTCACCGTTGAAGGAGATACCGGGTTTGTGGACGAACTAACCATAACCGGTGAAGAAGTCAGGTCATGCGTTGTGGATGATAATGAATCCGGTGCTTCCATTGAGGAAGATGCCAGCACTGCGGGTGAAACAGGCACAATCAAAGTAGGTAACAGAGAAAATCAACTCTACTGAAACATCTGTCTTATCTGTTTTACTGGTCCCCAGAACCTTTACATTACAGCATTATGTGTGCATTTAAAACAAAGGAATGCTAGACACAGATTTTAAACAGGTGGAATTAAGTGTATAGATCCTTGTAATTGTTGTATCTGGCATTGTTGTTGAAGAGGGTACTGGATTGGATAAATCCATCACACTTATCAATGACATACAGGAGGAAAAACGATTTATCACTCTGCGGGGTGATAATAAAGCTGTAGCCTTATCTCAAAAATAAAAAAAGCCAATGGATGTAATAATCAAATAATATGCAGTGGTATAATTAGTCGGCTATATCATATAGTAGCATGATTTATGAGTTTACAGGCAGTGGATCTCCTTTACCTGAAGATAAAAAAGGACTATCACAGCAATAAGAATAATAGTTTAAACGTTGGTTAGTGCATGAGTTGTGGTCCTGCTGTATTAAATACTTGAAAAATGTGTTTTTCAGGTTATCATAACCAACAAATAGTTTAATTGTTAAGAATATTAAAGTTATTATTATTCGATTCTTTATTAATCTTGTGTCTATTAAATTGAGATTATCTTGTGATAGGATCACACCAGCTGTGACACTTGTCAATATGTGGACGTGGACAAACCAAACAGCTGTAGTTCTGTGACGTCTTGCGTCTTGCCATAACAGATTTTTGACAGAAACAGACAGACATTTGCTTACAACAGCCTCTGAGGTAACTCTCAATAGGCAACTGGTGTGGACACACACACACACACACACACACACACACTATACAAAATATTTACATTTGCTTGTGTGTGCACCAACAATGGCTATGAAGCCAAGCTCGCACCAACTATGCAAATCATGCCTTTATTATAACGGTTGAATAACTGAATATCTGGATTTTTAATAAGTTGGAAATACTGGGATAAAAAAATGGAAGAAAGAAAGAAGAAGAAACAGAATATAACAAGGTTGAAAGTCTGGTCATTATAAGAACAATTTTGTTTCAACAGGCAAAAGAAAAACCAATAAATTAGATATCAATGCTTGGCTTTCGTCTTGAGCAACAGCAAAAAAATAATACAGGGAACTAATTTCAACAAGAGGGCCTTAGCCAGCCTCCTGCTGTCGGCGCTTGGGCCCCAATTATTACGATAGAGAGAGACAAGATGAAGCAAGTAGACGCTTATCCAAGAAGTTGAACTTTCAAGGGTGTCACTGAGCCAGGATTGAATAAGCCAGACAATTACATAAATAAAATCAAAATCCACTTGCTAAAAAAAATGAGAGAGAATATACAAGAGAATAACTTTTTCGTACAATTTAAAGTCAGCAACTTACCAACACAGGCTATAACAAGCCACAGGAAAGACAGTTTGAATTCTCCGGCCATTGGGAAAGTAAAATTGACCTCAAGAGAGAAAGCCAGTGAGGTTTATGAGTGGAAGAGGCTTTAGTGCCCTAAAACCTGGAATGATGAGGGCTCACATGTCGTCCGCTGTGCAGTTTTAATCATTCGCCACTCCTCTGAGGGCGGGACTGCTAAAGTGCACATCCTAACCAAAGAAAAAGATTCAGGGGCCCCGTTTTCATATGTCCACGCTATTTATATACGTCCAGACTTCCAAACTACAGTGACAGTTAATTATGGACTGTGATCCAAAATGGATAATTGTTGGTTTCTCTCTCTATTTATACATTTATACAAATTTATATGGAGCATTTGAAGGTGTTTTGCATATTTGATAAATATTTATGTACTTGCATGATTCTTGTACTTTTTGGGCAATATCCTCATTGTTGAATGCACTTAATGTAATTAGAGTGACTACAAAATTTGTATTGAAAGCTATGAAAGCTTGAAAGAAGAAGAAGAAGAAGAAAAAGCAGACGAAGAAAGAGAAGAAGAAGAAGCTATGGCGTCTGATCATAGGAAGTCAGTGATAAGAATGAATAAATATGTTCTGCCCTCGGGTCAAACCACATCAAGAGGCAAAGGTCACCTCAACTCAAAACTGTTCTTTCTACCACCTGACAGAATTGGAATGATGCCTTGATTTTTTTGGTTAGTTAGGAGGAAGTTTACAGCAGTGGAAAGAGTTTACTGACAGAAGTTATTGTCATTGTGCAATATAAAACGCATCACGCTACCGACAGATTTCACATATTCTTTTTTTTCCTGGTGGGATTTATCCACATAGCTGCGAATGTGTAAAACAGAATTTTGATTTGCGTAAATTTAGTATTCACTTCACTTTCATATTCATGAAACATCTTGGGTTTTTTTGCCATTATTAACAATGTTCAGCTTCCCTCTTGGGTAAATAGCATTATTTCTTTGAACATCTCAGCCATAGACTTTATAAGTTACTTAAAGGGGCATTGATTACATTCCTTGCCAGTCTTTTTATGAATTTATGACAAGTTCAACAAATACGATTTCTCCACAGGCCTAGTTAAAACATGACTGTGTCCACAGATGTAAAGACACACAACAGAATGGACAAAAAGTCCATTCTGTTGGACAGTAAGCCCACTTACAATGGTAAGCCTACTTACAATGGTGTTATCATGAAAATGGTGGCCAATAAAACAGGGTGGGATGAGGGAAAAGGTGAACTTTGATTCAAAAACGTCATAAGATTTCTAATCTTAGTGTAAACAGTAAGGCAGCTAAAGGGAAAAAAGACATCATGGACAATGAAATATTTAAATGTCAATGATGTCTTTTTTTCCCTTTGCCTTTTTTCCCCTTTGTCGTTTCCCCCCCTTTCCCTTCTGTTGTCACTTTAACAACAGAAGTCTTAACTAAAGTTTTTCCAAGTCTTTTAATGAAGTTTAATGACAACTAAGCTAATATCCCACAACCACCAAAAAATGGAATAGTTGATCCCAGTTGCATATATGAATTTCCCCATGACTCAACTCTTACGACACTGCAGCGTCATCATGGGTGTCGGACGGTGGAAAAATTACTGAAATGACAAAGATAAAGATTTGTAACAAAGATAAAAGTAATTCCTGTGAAAACTCAACTTTTGATAGAAGCTATTTAAACAAACCCCGGTTTGAAACCTGAAAAAGTATCTAACACATATCTTATACGGCACTGGATAACAACTACGGGCCCAAAATGTTAATTATGATAAAGTGGGAAACACATCAACCTAATTATTCATCTGATCTGAATGTCAAACTTTTGAAATATAGATTATAATTTAAATAATTTACTTATTTAAAGTGGAAATAGACAGCATTTCATTATGATGTTAAAACTGATTGCACAGTTAATTACAATAGAAAAAAATTACACCATTGGCACTCGTATTGGACCTATAAGCCTTGTTTTCACCATGTTATTCTCTTTGCCACCAGGACGCAGTTTCTTTATGCAGTGTCTTAACGACAGTGACCAGAAGGTAATGCCATCTGGAACCACTAAACTAGGGGCATGAATGTTGTCGGTTGCCTCTTAAACACATAAATGGAACTGAGAAAAGGTTGATGGTTTAAATCTTTACAGAAGATTTGATTGTATCATTGTATTACTATCATCATATACCATCATTTAAAAAAAAAAATTCCCCTTAAAATGTTTTATTTCCATGAAACACTCAACATAAATCACGACAGCGGTGTCCAATACTGTTAAGAGCACAATTCCCATAAATCCCATTGCTTTACTGAACAGAAAAGACTTTCACTCTTCATTTTTTTCTAAAGCCTTTGGTTTTTCCTCATGTTTAAGTAAAGATTTCCATGAGAAAAAGTTCGATAAAACTTTTTTAAAAAGCAGGTGTAACTGTGTGGATAAATACCAAGAGGCCTCTGTCGCTGAGGACATGCTAACCACTGTTAATATCGTCTGAGTTCCATTTAGCTGTATCAGTTTCACGGCCCTGGTGTCATGCACGCTGGCTCACTGTCACAATTATCATGGCGCTTTGCCTGTTATGTAACATTACATAATGGAGGCAGGTAGCAGTAAGGGCTTTGCCTAAAATGCCTGTACCTAAAGATGACTCAACAGAAATGTTGCTCGTAACATCCGTGAATAAATTCATTCACATGCGCCGCACACTATCAAGCTGCTGACTGCTCGCTCAGCAACCAAATTGCATAAAATAAAAATACAACTTTTTCCAATTTTTTTAATTTGTTACATTTTGGTCTAATTTAGCTTATTATAAAAGAATAAGCCTCTTGAATTAGGGGAATAACCCCCACAGCTACGTTTGATCGTTCACGGGTTTTATGAACATGTTGCCGTGAGGAGAGTCAACAGAGGTGGGATCGAAGAGCATTAACTGCCTCTGTGTCATCACGCTCGCCATAAGTCCAAAAGTCACTCACATTTATTGCCCTCCTTATCCCTGCCCAAGCTGCTGTTCCTGGCAATGACAGCTGTGATTAGACTCAAGACATGATGTCCATGCCTTGTCTGTATTTGTTCAGTTTTTTCTCTTATTTCTGTTTTTTTTCTCCTTCTGAATTTGTAATGCAACCCCACGTTGGCATTTTGTTGTCCCTTTATGTAGAAAGGAAATCAAAAATTTGCATCAACATTTTCTACTTACTGAGAAACTGCATGTGTGCAGCATTAGGATTTTACAACCAAAACCTATCGCCAGACCAAAACCTCAGTATTGGACCATTCTGCAAAAGCTCAGACTTTCACTGCAGGATTTTATGCCCAGCGTCAATGTTACAAGACTGTCTCTCTACAATATCTGCATTGGGTTGATTTCTAGAGAAATCATGTGGATCCTTTTAGAACCGTGTCTTGGAAACATGGCTTTTTGCAACCATCAGTCGTCAACTGCATGAAGTCAATGTAGAAACAAGAGAATCTTGTCAACACTGATTTCAAATTCAACATCCCAGCAGCCATTAACGGGGGCTACATATACAATGTGCCAAATATTTTAGAGAACTGTTTGTTTTTTGTCAGTGTAACTGTCAATTACCATCTGAGTGTATGTCTGTCAGTCAGGAGATGCTGAGTGACTTGCAGGAAAACAGCTCCATCCTCTGGCAGCAGGGCTTCGTGTCTAAATTGCGGGATGATTTGATTTGATTTTTTTTGCTGAAAAACATATTCTCAGTGGAGAAATCACATCACATGACAGACTGTAAACTGGATCCACTCATATTGTACTCACAATTTTAGCACTGTGATTTTATTGTGCTGTCCCGACCTCATCTGAACCTGGTACAGTAGATGGTGGTAGATGGTGCACCAGCCTGCCAGGTTAATCCTGTAGAAGTAGAGTGGGCAATAAATTGGATGGGTACAAATCAAGAAAGCAAGCTTCACTCCTGATTTCAGGCTATTTGAATGTGTATTCATTTAGTTACACATTGCTAAAAAGTATTACACCATTACAGTCAAAGGAAAAAAAATGTGTGGGCGTAGCTAGAATAACTCACCAATGCAGAGACTGATTCTCACCAAGCCCAGTTGGAGTTCTGCTTGGCAGGATATCTCCAGATCATTGTGTCACATCATGTTTTCATATGACAAGTGATCATCAAGAAGTCTATCAAAAGGTACAGGAACAATATTCAAATTAACTGGTTGGGTATATATATGTATATATAGCAAATGTGCAGGGTGTGCATGTCTCACATCTCTTGCAGTATTGTTGACCATTGACGAGACAAAAGAAAAGTTTGAGACTTACAGTGCTTTCCAGAGACAAAAAAGCAAACACCCTTTTCTTTTTTTTTGTAACAAAAAGTTTTATTGGCTTCTCTAATTCGTTCATCATCTCAATAACAGGTACAGCCTGGGAAATCATATCACAAGGGGTCTAGAACAAATAAGACAAAGGAATGGGGAGGCTTCTGCTACAAAATTTGGTATTGATTTGACAGAAAAAAGCCATACGAAAATGTCTTTATCATGCATGCTGGAGAAAAACTCGAAAAAAAAAAAGAAAAAAAAATTGAGAACACACATTTTTAGTGTTTTTGTACATTTTTGTAAACAATATCCTTCTAGAGATCATATCAAAACACATTATGGCAAGTAACAAAAATAAGGGATATAACATGAGAAAAATGAATGTTCTATGAGGCATCTAGAATGCAACACTGCTTGGCGTGGATGTTTGTACAGAAAAAAAAAAGATACATTTGCATTTTGAGTCATTTGCTCAATAATTGTAAACACAGGCAGTGTCAAATGATTATACAATATGTCGAACCTATTCTACAAATATTTCCACTACATACATGAAACGCGTGTCCCTGCTTTCTTACGCTTTAGTGATATGAGGTATATTTAGGTCAATCGTATTGTCTTTTTTTTTCTCTCCTTTAAAAGCATAGTGTGTTTGGAGTTACGTGGCTGGTCAGTCAGTCTTTGTTCCCTGTGATCTGAGCAGCTTCAAAGTCTCTTGGCTGTGGAGCTCACAGACATAGGAAAAGGAAAAGGAAAAGAAGAGGGGGGGGGGGTTTCACAGGAAATCAACTAAATTAAATATCAACCCTGGCTGCCGGGATAGAATGGCTTGGGCCACGGAAGACAAAGAAGGCCATTGTTTATTCTTCTGAGTGCAGGGCTGCATTTTGGGGAGGGGAGGTGAGTTTAACTTTTCAGTTTCTTCAGCGGTTTTATTGGAGCAGTTTCTTGCAATTATTAAAATGGTGGGATTCAAAAAAAATTCAAAAAGGAAATGGGGGGAATGGGGGGTAGGGGGTGTAGGTCCGGTGATTACATGCAAAAAAAAAAAATCTGCTACTGAGTTCTGTTGTGGCGAGTGGAGAATAAATAAAAGGGTTTGGGTATGCATCCAACATATCCACGGGATTAAAGATATAAGGGTTCCAGCATGTCAGCCCGTCTCTCAAAACACTTAAATACAAAGAGGTACTCTCAAAATATTGTATAACAAAATTATGGCAAAAAAGAAAAATCATCTTTTTACAACATCACCTGACAAACCGTAAGAACCCCCCCCCCCCTTTACCTTTGAAAGAAAAGCAACAAAATACATTTAAATGCCCATCATCATGCCTAGTCAACCCCTATCAAAACCCATTCAACAATAATCCAGCGCTCCCCTTCCTCCCTCCCAGTCACCCACCCACCCACCCCCTTCCTTCCCTCCCTCCCTCCCTCCCCCCATTCACAGTTTTCTCCTCTTAAAATAATATTAATAAGCATTAGCATAATACTCTTGTATCACATATGCAAATTGAATGGGTTGTTGTTTCCAATGATGATTTGTTTTTGTTTTTTTTAAAAGTGCTTGTTTGATTCCATTGTCACAAAAAGGAACAGCATGGAGTGGAGCACAAAAGTGGTGACTTGTTTTTTTCTTTAAAAAAAGAAAAAAAGAAAAAAAGAAATCACTTCAGGAACAGCATGATAACAGATCATGGATTGGTGTTCATTGCATTATTAGGCAGCCATGACGGTGATGGGTAGTTTTGCCTAATGGCCACTGGTTGGGACACAACTAAAAGCGTCGTCAGACAGACTTCACTTCCTGACGACGGTGTGTGCCAGTACAGCGACGGTCAGTTATGTTCAAATATCAATTTGTATTTACCTCGTGTTTAAATGTGGCTCTCGAAAAAGAAACGCGGATGTCTTCACATTGACACAACAGTACCATAATCTCGACAAAGCTACTACGCGCAGTAGAAACCAAACATGATCGTGTATTGTAATTTGTTGTTCTGGTGAGTATTAAAAAAATAAAATAAACAACACAAAAACAAAAATCAAAGCTTTGTAGTCTCAAAGTACACCTGTAAAAACTGTGCTAATTGCATCTCATAATACAAAGTCTTATTACACAATTTTGCCTATTTTTCCTGAGTTAAAATGTTTCTTGTAACAGACAATATATACTTTTTTGCCATTTGAATTCTGGGCCTTTCCCTGCCACAATTGTTATTATTATTGAACGCATCAACATTATTCATTATTACTTTACAAGAATGGTTTGATGATTGGTAAAACACAAGGGTTCAGGAAAGAAGAACAAGGGGAAAAAAATCAAGCAAGTTCATAGCTACCCTCTAAATGTTTTAAATTACATTTAAATCTACGGTACGTTCATGTCATAATCACTACTCTTAAACAGAAATTAAGCGACTAAATACATAATAAAAATGAGCATATCTTAAAAAATTGCATTTGAGGCCATGGAAGACCCTCCCTGGTCATTTTTGTATTAACATTTAATGGCAGTGTTTAAAAAACAAAACTTTGCTACAAGAACAAAATTGGGATGGGGTGTAGGGAGCGTATGGACAGTAACAGAACCGCCCCCTACAGGATTCACCTTGTTTGACCCTTATCTGAAACTTTGGCTTGTCGGGGTTTTTGATCCTGTACTCACTGGCTCACTGACTTCAGCTAACAAACTGGTATACCCTGAGAATTCTGACACTGGAGTCCGTATTCGGTGGTCGACCTCTGCCCCAGGATCACTGCCATAGCTCAGAGGGGTCCGCCGCCCTGACTTGAACTGGGAGCCAAAGGCCTGGGCGAAGTTCTCAATCTGGTACGTGGTTTCTTTAGGGGGGTTCAGCGGGGACAGGTCTGGGTAGCTGGAGCCGTTAGTGGGTGCAGCACTCCCTATGGCCTTGGGTTGCTGCCCCTTGGATCCCTCTGCCGGGGCGGTCAGCTCCTGGGGAGGTAGGTTGAAGGTGCCGGGGGAGTGCTGCTTCTCCAACTGTTCAGTCAGCTCCTGAGATGGCGTCAGCTGCTGGTGGCTGGTGGGTTCCAAGCTGAGGTGGTAGCCTGCCTGGGAGGGGGAGCCGACAAGCATGGCATAATGGGACTTGGAGGAGGTCGAGGAGGAGTTTGATGTAGGGGCGGCGATGGGAAGTGGGGAGGAGACAGCAGGCGGGTAGACACAATCCAGTGGGGATGTGCTGTACACGTGTTTGTCAGAGAACAGGGGCCCGGTGGGACTGGAGCTGCTGGACATGAGTGGGAAAGGCCCCGTCGGGCCAAGGCTGGGGAAGGGTCCGCTATGGCTGGTGCGCTCAAGGGCCTGCAGGAGAAATTTCGAGTACTCGCTCATCACTGCTGTCTTATCACCACCGTTGGGCATGTCATCCTCCAGCTCGGGGGTGACGGGGGCTGCTGGTTGGAGGTCAACGTGGTGTGGGTGGTCTGACAGGTCGAAAGTCACGTCGTGGTGGTGTGTCCCTTCTGGCTTATGGCTATAATGGTCTAGCAGGCTTTGCAGTACCTCATCTGGAATGCCCGACTTGTCATGCTTGAGATCCAAAGGCGACGAGTCCAGCATGGCCAGCGTGGGCTCTGGCCCCAGGGAACCCTGGATTACACTATTGCCCTGGGTTACCATGTGCAGTGAGCTGGCTCCATAGTCATTGTTAACCGCATGGAGGTAGCGCCGCTTTTTCACAAACTGCATTGCATCATCGTAGTTGCTGCTGGTGGTGGGCCCCTGCTTGTTGCCCCCCGTTCCCTGGAGTAGACCCATGTTGTCGAGGCCAGAGCCCTCCACATGATCCATGGAGCCAGGCTTCTGGCCCAACAGTTTATGTCCATCACCATTGTCATCCAGAGAGAGGAGACCCTTGTCGAGGCCCTTGCGACCAGCTTTTTTAAAGACCAGTTTGGGTGTACGTCCCTGCATGGTGGGGCCAGAGCCCGAGGGGTGCTCCATGCCAAAGTCCTGTAAGCCCAGGTCTCGGGCCATCCCCCCAGAGGATGAGGCTCCGGCCACTGATGCTGAGGCATTCTTCTTCCTCTTGCGCTCACCGCCCTCCCCGTTTTTGGACTTGGCCCTCTTGCGTCCGGAGGTGGTAGAGTTTCCCTGAGTGAGTGAATAGCTGCCCTGGCCCAACTCCGCTTCGCTGAGCTCCAGCATGCTCGGGTCCAGGCCCTTCTTAATGGCTTCTCCACAAGTCCGTTTGTGCTTCAGTAACCGGTCTGTTCTAGAGAAAAACTAAGAGGGCAGAAGGAAGACGGAGACAGAAAAGAGAGAAATGCGAGCTTAGTTGTTTTAAAATGCTATTTTTTTTTATCAAAAAATAAAACTCAGAATAAGTTCTTCAGAAGTGAAGACGCTGGTTTATATGAGAACAACGTATTCCCTGACCTCTTCTGACACAGCAGAATAGAAAAACATCAACATGTTTTACAAAGTCAACAGGAAAATAAGGCTTAACGGTTGTAAATCACATAATAAAGAACCTAGATGTGGCATACTTGTTGGCAGGTTTCGCAGCGATATGGCTTCTCGCCACTGTGCGTCCTTTTGTGCCGCTCCATGTGGTACTTCTGGATAAAACGCATGTTGCACTGGTCACAGCTAAAAGGTTTCTCTCCTGCAAAAGAACAGCAGCAACAGCATTCGTGTGTCACTCCAGTTACGTTTCAATGATCTGTCAAAACTGCTGACAAGAGAAGGAATTGATCCAAAAACACTTCAATGAACTAGTACAGAAAACTCACCACTGTGGATCTTCTCGTGCCGCTGGAGCAGGTATTTCTGAATGAAGCTCATGTTACACTGGCTGCACCGGAAAGGCCTCTCACCTGTGCGATCAAGAGTACAACCATCCGCTCACCACATTAATTTATGCCCAGCCCGTCATATTATTGTGTTCACTATAGGGTCCCAGTAACAAAGGACTAGTATACATATTAAAAAAAACTAGCGAGACTCACATAAACAGTCTACAACCTAAGAATATATCAGTGACATGTTTTTCAAAAACAACTTATTTGCCATATCCAAATTAAAATATATAAAAACACCACACTACACTGATCTTTTGTCAAATAAAGTTACACTTGGAAGGAATAAGGACATAAAAAGTGAATGAATTTAAATAAACCAAGGCTGTAAAAGAGCAAAATGATCCTTTAAATTATTTATGAGCTCAAATTCAAAGTACCATGTGAGTAATTCCCAGAAAGGAGAATGACTAAGACATCCTGAAACACGTGAGTAATCACTGAGTCATGCCTGACTTCAGTGACTGTCTGGTTTTTAAATTGTCACAAGCACTCATGGCGAAAGGGAGATCAGCAAGAGTGGAGTTTAAATGTTGCCAGACATTTTTTCCCCCCAAGGGCTTTGTTTTAAATAGTTAACCTTATTTTGCACTTCCTTTGTCAAACTTTGGCAGAATATTCTTATTTCATCATTATTGGTTGGTCTGACAGAACATTGTGTTATATAGAAGAAAGAAGACACTGTCTCCTGTAACATCATATGCTCTGACCTGACAACAGGTCATGTGTGCATCTTACATCAATCGATTTTTCCCCCCATAAAAGCTCTGATCGGCAAAGTGAGCCTAATATTTCAACGGTTGACGAATAAAAAGGTAAAGCACAAACAAGCAGCGAAAGCCTCTCACCTGTGTGTATGAGTACATGTCTGCGCAAGTGGTAGGAACTGCGGAAGGCAGCGTTACAGTGCTCACAGATATGTGGTTTTGAGTTGGGGGACAGGCAGGCTCCCTCTCCATCCAACATCATGGCCTACAAGGAGAAAAATCATCAGTACATGGGGGAACGAGTAAACTTCTGTTTACTTACCCCCAGCACAGTTCAAATTCCTTTAAAAGCTGACAACATTGAAGAAGTAAGACCAATCTTGTTTTGTGCAGATATTTCTCGGTTAAACAACTCTTATATTTCTGGGGTAGAAGATATTTACCTTTGAAGCATCGTTGCGTTTCCTTCGTGCTTTGCCTCCCTGCCCATCCCCATTGCTCCTCCGCCCTCTTCTACCCGAGGACTCTTTTGGCTCTTTACCCGGTCTTACAGGTATCTATGGGCAAATCAAATAGAAAGTATACCCCAGACTGTAGATGGCAGATGGAAGCAGCAGTCACTACTGTGAGAGTTAACAACAATCTATACAACCAAAGCTTGTACATTGCAATTTTTGACGCGGCAGTGAAAGGGGGAAACAAAAAAAAGACAACTGAACAATCACTTATTCTCACCGGTTCTCCAAGGGTGCGAACGTTGCTGAGGCTGAGGTCATGCAGGAGCATGTTCTGGTGATT
Source organism: Scophthalmus maximus (assembly GCF_022379125.1). Lineage (NCBI taxonomy): Eukaryota > Metazoa > Chordata > Actinopteri > Pleuronectiformes > Scophthalmidae > Scophthalmus > Scophthalmus maximus. The sequence continues at coordinate 12,431,583 of NC_061530.1, forward strand.
TTGGTGGTGGTTGCCGAAAGACATGTCCGGCATGTCCGTGCCACTCTTCCCCGCGCCCCCTCCAGCACAGTTCAGCCCGACTCCTCCGCCCCCGCCATAGAGGGGCATACGGTAATCCAGCTCACTTAGCCGCTCCTGCTTAATGCCCATGCTGTGGAGGAAGCCCCCTGTGTTCACAGCAGTGGCGCCCTGGTGTTCTGGGGGCGAGTCGCGTTCTTTCTTCAGGATCATCTCCTGGGGAAGCTCGCCCATAACAGACTGGGAGGACAGCCGCGTGAAGCTGGTGACGGGTGGCAGGTGGCTGAACATAAGCATACCTGGTGCAAAATTGGGGTCCATGCCACCGTTGCGCAGAAACTCATTGGCTAATTTGTCTTGGATAATACTCATGATCGTGCTTTTGCTTTGTGCAGGGGAGAAGGAGGGCAATGAATCTAAAGCGGAATGCAGGAGGAGAATATCCTGAAAGACATTTTAAAAGATAATGTGATGTATTAATGATTGCACACATTAACAAGTATACAATCAATAGTAATTGCCACACGCTGTCTGCATTCTAGCATGTCATCTCTTCTAAGCCAGTCGAGTGAGTTGAGTCACTGCTACATTGCCTCCAGTGAACCGTCGGCACCCAAATGTTCTCTGATTCTCTCCTTAGTCACCCATGACTCACTCGATTGGATCCATTGGGGTTTTTACCTCACACAAGCGTACGCAAACTACATACACACGTGAAACAGTCAGGAGAAGCATCTAAATCATAAGAAATATTTCACTTTGCTGAAATACGGCAGGGCACACTAAAACTATTGACCATAATAACAACACCAGTGAGAGTAATAACCACTATAGTTAAAAAAGCTTGAGAGAAACACACATTCAGGATGAATGACACTGTCGATCTATTCTATATGAGGGTTTCATTCAAGTGTGAATGTCTCCACCTCATCCAACACAGGCCTCAGTACATCTTGTGTCTCAGCTGCCTCTGTAATATTGAATCAGAGTATGGTATTGTTCTATTTACCACACATGTGACTTGGACTGTAGCCAAAATAATGATAATAAAAAAAAGAAAAGAAAAGAAAGTGCTGTTATCGTTGAAGGTCTTTTGATTCGTGCTGCAGGAACAGACGAGCACTCGCCGCCCCGGGCTCACTGCCCCGGTGTGCGCGCAGAACCCGGGGGCATCTCCTCCACTACCGGGACAATCGATCGGTGCACTACACTTGCCTCGGACAAACGGCTCAAATCCGGCGACAAGGTGTCGGCGAGTCGAGGCAGCGAGTGCGCGTCCAAACGAGGCCGGACCCGCGACTCGGCGGCGGGGCTGAGGGTGTGTGTGTGTGTGTGGTCGAGACCCGTCGAACTCCGCGGAGAGCGGACGAGCTTTTGTGATGCACACTCGTTAGCGCGGCTAGCCGGCTAGCCGCGACGAGACAATCGACGGTGGCTCCGCGTCCGCGATCACAACAGTCAGTCAAAGGCGCCGCGCACAGCCCCGGTCGCCCGGTCCGGTACTCGCGGGCCAACACTCGGCGTCACGGCGTCTGACACCGGTCGCGTTTGTTCGGAGTCGAGACACTTCTAAAAATTGGAATCCGTTCAAAAAACCAAAAAAATCTGTCGCAACGTTTAGCCGGTTACCCGGCGGCTGCTACGGGGCTAGCTAACACTGAAACACAGCCCTCGACTTGATGCCATCCACACATGACGGCGAGGCTGCGGGGCTGAAGTAGCCTCGAACAGAAACAACAACAACAACAAAAATAAAAAAAATAAAGAACGAGCACGACACGGCGGGAGAGAGGCACAGCAGCAGGCGGATCGGGGGAGATTCGAAAAGAGCCCGTTCGCGTTCGCGTCGGCTCCGCGGCGTGCATCGCTCGTTCTCCGGTTCCCAGGCTGTGATGACGCTCGTGAAATCAAATCTGTCTGTCTGGCCGCGAGCAGCGCTGGCGCTCTATTTATTGATGGCTAACTTTAGCCGCGATGGCGAGTGGCGGATCGCGCTCGGCGGCGCGCCGGGCCAGCGCACACGCTCCTCGACGGGCGCGGGCGCGTGTCGCCTCGAGGTCCGGGCGGGTCGAGCTGAATAAAAAACGGAGCGCTGCGAGGCGGCTGTGTGGTTGTAACAACCAGGCTGCCACGAGCTAGCTGGCTAGTTAGCCGCTCGCTCGCTAGCCAGCCAACCAGCCAGCTAACTAGCCAGCTAGCTAGCTAGCTGGCTAGCTAGCTTTACCCCCACGACCGAAAACCCGCATTACGGCCCATGCAACAGAAACAATGATGCTGGCTCCCACCGCATCTCCCCGAGCCAGACGCCTCGCGTCGCCTCAGTCTCGACAAAGGCCGCGGACGATAATACAGAAAAAAAAGAAAAAAAGAGCCAAAGTCGTGGTCGTCGCTCACCTACACATGACCGCAGTCGATCTCGAACGTGCCCCGTGTTGTCTCCGTATTCGCCGCTTTGGAGGGTTTTTTTTTTTATTGCCAAAACATTGTTCTCCGGCGGCCGCTGCTTCCTTCCATCTTGTCCTGGCGCGGGGAATTGTGGGAGTCGGCGGACGGGTCGTGAGAGGAGACAGGCGAAGGGACGGCGATGTAAACACGCTCGGAGGAGGTGGCCGCATCCACACGTCACATCTGTAATGTATGAATCGGATCTTTTGGGCCGAAATGTCCCGAGGATATGTGTTCATTTTTTAAAAATCACGATTTGCTTGGCACAGTATTTTTCCTTCTTGTTAAAGACCAATGGGGAACTTTAACACTTCACTTCACAATCCAGATGAGGTTTGCACAGATTTGTTTCACATGCACAGCAAATGCAAAGACGTATATGCCATTGAAATATCAATAATCAGGCCACGCAGCACAAGGCCATGGTTTTGCCATAATTAATGTGTCAGCCTTAATGAAGGAAAATACCAACATTTATCAAGGTTGGCTTACTAGTAGGGGGAAACTGAGCAACTTCCCAGGGTCCCCCACAAATACACTTGGATCAATGTCATTTGATTAACTATAGTAGTTTATATGAATAATTAATACAATTTCTGTATTATTACTTGTCCCTTGCCCTGTTTTGTAGGAGGACACTTTGTCAAAATTTAGAGTTAACACATTTAATAGAGTGAGATTAGGTCTACTCTTCATGATTAACCAAATTTATTTTGATGATGATTGAACGCTTACTGATACGTTTGAAATGTCCTTTGGATCAACCCTGGCATGAAGTATTGACCTTAAATCAGACTTTTATCACCAGTTCAGGTTTTTATTGCAGTGATAAGTGCTGAGTCTGTGGTTCGTGGAGCTTTGTTAATCCTTACACCGAAGGGAAAAGCTTCTGTCGGTTAGTGATGGATTTGTGTAATAAGAGTGTCCTTTTCTTTCAAATGTTGTGGCAATATGTTTGTAGTCGACTATAATTTCTCTCTTTCATAATTTTTCTTGACAATGATGCATGTTTCATCTGATATTTAATATAGGCAAGTCTTAGAAGAAGATGAGTCAATTTTTTCAAGTGTCAACAGCAAAAACAACCATATAGTGCAAAACAACAGACAATGAACAGAGAAAAATGCGTACCAATCAGTTTAGTGAATGACAGATTTCATGGGTTAAAATGATGCTTCAGGAGGAGCTTAAAGCAATAAAGTGTTCATATAACATTTCAATATGACAAATTACATAAGGTTCTTTTTTTGGTCCAATTATTTTGAGTTGACTCAGCAGATTAATCAGAATACTAATATACATAATTATTTTGTGTGTGTGTCAGGTGAATCTTAGTATTTCTGAAGAAATTAACAACCAGTTTATGTATTTCATTATATTCATACACATATTTTATCTAAGGCAATCAAATACAATATCTTTGCAATACATTTTATCATTGTGAAGTTTAACATTTTTTAGTTATTGGTCCCATACTGTTGGAACATGGAACAACAACCGATTAAAAGTTGAAATTGAATGTTTGTCAATTGAGTTTCATACATAAATAACAACGAGGAGCTGTGTGGGTTTCAGGGAGCACGAATAGGGAGCAGATTATTTGAAAGAGATTTTGACACTTTTCAGTTTCAATTTTCAATTCCATGTCCTCCTCAACATCACAGTGTTGGGAGCTTCTTTTCTTTCTGGTGTTCTTTTTATCTGTAACCCTCCTCCTCATTAGCAACACACCCCTTTATTCTCAGTTAATTATAACACTGAGGTAAACCGGCTATTTTACTAGATGATACACTGCGACGACACAACCAGAGAGGATAATCACAATCCTGCAAAATTGATATTCAATTGATATTCAGTTTACAATGTGTGTATAAATATATGACTTCTATCTTTATTATATATATTTTTCCTTTTTAACTGACGTTTCTATTTTGTATTACCCCATTTGCTGCTATAACACGGCTAAATTCCCCCATAGTGGGACTATAATAAAAGATGAGATGATGATCTTATCTTGTAGGGACTTGGTGTGAAGCATGCACACAGAGCCTATTCGATTTTCTGAACAAACCCAGACATTCCAATAAACGCGTGTGGTATTGCCGAGTAATTTCTTTAAACTAACAATAAATGCAGTTTTCTTCATTGCACAGTGCTGTTTCATTTACACTTATTGGCACCGCTCAGGTTTACTTCCACCAAAGTACCACTAGGGGGAACTAAATAGCCGCCAATCACCACCACAGACTTGCTTTCAAAAAACCAACAACTTATGGACCAGTTTATTTCCTCAAGATATGAGATAATATGGCAAAGGGAAACAAATTTCAAAGTAACGTGAAAATGATAATAATTAAAAACACTTTATGAATGTTCACGGTTGATATCGCCGTCGCATTTTTTGCTCGCTTTAATGCTTTTACCTGATTGGGTACAGGCAACCCCCCCCCCCCCCCCTGACCCCAACCGTCTCTAAAAACCCAGCATCAGCTCCACCACCACCCCCTCCTGTGAAACATAAATTTGCCCCCAGTGCTGCAGCTCCTGCACACTCTGTAATTTGAAGTCACTCCTACCAGAGAAGTGCGCACTGTAGCCTGCCTCTCACATTCAAGGGCTTTTTGAACAGCAACACCTCAGTGGACCAACCAAGGACAGACCGTTGAATCTGAATGCAGCTTTTTTTTTATTTATGAGGTTTTTGGGTTGTTTTTTTCCATTAATGGAGGATACCTGAACAAAAAGTTGGCACCTGCGAGCACTGAGTGTGAACCATGAATTGCGCAGCATCTCTGGCCACTTGCGATTAATACACAGGAGAGGAGCGCATCTCCATCTGAGGATGCGGGTCGCACGTTGAGTGCCACTGCACGGTGTTGGGCAAGGGAGGGGAAACCAAACTTGCGCAAAGAGCCAAGCAGCGATTGCTTGGCACACATTGGGCCACAGATACAATGGCGACCCTACGGAGGAAATTCGGGGAGGACTACCAGGTGGTAAACACCAACCGGGGCACGACTTTCTCCGCCCCGGCGAAGAGGAAGAGGCAGCGGTTCGTGGAGAAGAACGGCCGCTGCAACGTCCAGCACGGTAACCTCGGCGGGGAGACCAGCCGGTACATCTCCGACCTCTTCACCACGCTGGTGGACCTCAAGTGGCGCTGGAACCTGCTCATCTTCATCCTCACCTACACGGTGGCGTGGCTGGTCATGGCTTCCATGTGGTGGGTGATCGCCTTCATCCGCGGCGACCTGAGCCACGGCGGCCACGACGCGTCCTACACCCCGTGCGTCGCCAACGTGTACAACTTTCCCTCCGCGTTCCTGTTCTTCATCGAGACCGAGGCGACCATCGGCTACGGCTACCGCTACATCACGGAGAAGTGCCCCGAGGGCATCATCCTCTTCCTCTTCCAGTCGCTGCTGGGCTCCATCGTGGACGCCTTCCTCATCGGC